>NW_028270144.1:85461992-85763492 GCF_037043375.1 Chiloscyllium plagiosum
TGAGAGTGAGTGTGAGTGAGTGTGTGTGTGTGAGGGTGTGTGAGGGTGTGTGAGGGTGTGTGAGTGTGAGAGTGTATGTGAGTGTGTGTGAGTGTGAGTGTGAGTGCGCGTGTGTGTGAGTGTGTGTGGGTGTGTGAGTGGGTGTGAGTGGGTGTGAGTGGGTGTGAGTGGGTGTGAGTGGGTGTGAGTGGGTGTGTGTGAGAGTGTGAGAGTGTGAGAGTGTGAGAGTGTGAGAGTGAGTGAGTTAGTGTGAGAGTGTGAGAGTGAGAGAGAGTGAGAGTGAGAGAGTGAGAGAGAGTGAGTGAGAGTGTGAGTGAGTGTGAGAGTGAGTGTGAGAGTGAGTGTGAGAGTGAGTGTGAGAGTGAGTGAGAGCGTGTGTGTGCGTGTGTGCGCGTGTGTGAGTGTGTGTGAGTGTGTGAGTGTGTGTGTGAGAGTGTGTGTGAGTGTGTGAGAGTGTGTGAGAGTGTGTGTGGGTGTGAGTGAGAGAGTGAAAGAGTGAAAGAGTGAAAGAGTGAGAGAGTGAGAGAGTGAGAGAGTGAGAGAGTGAGAGAGTGAGAGAGTGAGAGTGTGAGAGTGTGAGAGTGAGAGAGTGAGAGAGTGAGAGAGTGAGAGAGTGAGAGAGTGAGAGAGTGAGAGTGAGTGTGAGAGTGAGTGAGAGCGTGTGCGTGCGTGTGCGTGCGTGTGCGTGCGTGTGCGTGCGTGTGAGTGCGTGTGAGAGTGAGAGAGTGAGAGAGTGAGAGAGTGAGAGAGTGAGAGAGTGAGAGAGTGAGAGAGTGAGAAAGCGTTTGAGAGTGAGAGAGAGAGAAGACTGGCATGTTTCTCTGTCTTGCAGGCAGACTATAAAAAAAGTACATAGCCACCTCCTGCAATTCAGAATCAATTTACATCGCCATCTCCTGCAGTTAAGAAAGAATAAGAACACTGCAGTTAAGAATCTAACCACACCCTTGCAGTTAAGAAACAATTTAAAACAAATTCTGCAGCTAAGGAATGATCTAATCACATTGTTTCTGGAAATAATCAAATCACTACATAGTGTCTTTGGTGGCATGTGACTGTGCTGTAAAATCCTGTATAAAGCAGAACTGTTCCCTTGTTCAGAGAGATCTCTTGACACACTCCATAAGGTCCACGAACAGTGTTATAGGGTTCTGCAAGCAGGAAGGCCACCCGACCAAGGAATGAAAGGAGGCCAAGAACTGTAATCTGTGCGGAGAGGCGGGCCACATGTACAAGGCCTGCCCAAGACGAGGGGCCGCCACCTACGCACAGATGGCCAGAGGTGGCAACACGAGCCGTGGACCGCCTTAGACCAGCATGGTACCACAAAACAGCACGGGAACGGTGTCTGAAGGCACCCAGAAGGAAGGGCAGGCTGTAGCGGAGCAGACGGCAGACAGCGGGGAGATGCAGCAGCCGATCCAAGCTCCTTCAAGACAGTCGGAGGAAATGGAAGAGAAGGGATCAAAGGAGGCAGAGGATTGGATTACCGTGAAAAGCAGGAAGAGGAAACCTCCCAAAGCCATCCAGCGAGGGGGGAAGCGACAACTACACGGCGAGGATACAGGCAGCTCTTCCGACGGTGAGGACGGGCGCAAGGAGGGTCGTCACCAGAGGAAGAGACAGAGCGCCGTGGGGAAAAAGGAGGGCAGCACCACCCAAGCAGGAAAAGACAATCCCTCTGAGGGGACGGGTAAAGGCCTCCCCCCACCCGGTGAGAACCAAGAGGTACCCACTGGCCCACAGTTCCAGGTAACTGGGAGCAGCGGTCCTGTGACAGCCCTGCTGTCAGATGGAGAACTGAACTATGCGGAACCTGGGCCTGACCCGAAGACACCAGAGCGGGGAAATGGCTCCAGCGTGGAGCCGGACAGCTACCTGGGAGGGTCCAGCAGTTTGCCGTCACCACGGGAATGCACACAGCTACCCCAGAGGGGCAAGACCAGCAGCAAATGGACACTGTTAACCTTGTAAACTGTTAAAATGGGGTTAAAAATTGCCAGCATCAATGTGTGTAGCATCAAAACGGCTACGCGATGTGTTTCTACGATGGCCTTCCTGGCCAACGTTAAAGCCAACGTCCTGTTCCTGCAGGAGTGTGGGATACCGCACCTCAGCAGCTACAGGAGATGGTCGAGCTTGTGGGCCCATGGGACGTCAGTTTGGTCGGGGGGCAACGATAGCTGCGCCTCCGGCCTGGGTATCCTGTTGCGAGGAGGCAACTTCACCATCTCCGAGGTTAAGGTGGTGGTGGGCAGGCGCCTCCTCGTAGCCGACGTCATGTACAGGAATGCTCCCTGAGACTGATTAATGTGTACGCCCCAGTGGGTAAGAGTGAACGGTTGGCCGTCCTGCAGCAGCTTCCACTGTTGCTGGCTACGTCCAGGCTGGTCATTCTGGCCAGAGACTTCAACTGTATCATTGATGCAGATGGACGATCCGGCGGGGGGGACAGTAAACTGGATACCACGTCCAGAGCCCTGATGGACACGGTAAAAGATGCCAAGCTGCACGACGTCTTCAGCACCCCTGCAGATGGAGCGCAGCATAGATACACCTGGTCACGGGCAGACGGGTCTATCCGCTCAAGGATAGATTACCTGTTTGTGTCCCGAACGCTCTCGGTCAGATCCATCGACGTCAAACCGGTGTTCTTCTCTGACCACTGCCTCCTGCTGGCCGACTGTCACCTACAGGACAAGCAGCGGGCTGGTAAGGGAACGTGGAAGCTGAACACAAAGCAGTTGACCCCAGAAAACATTGAGGAGCTCAAGAGGGACTACGCAGGTTGGAGAACCGTGAAGCCCCTCTTTGAGTCCCCAGCGGACTGGTGGGAAACAGTAAAAGGGAACATCAAGAGGTTCTTCATCCTCAAAGGTGTTCAGGAGGCGAGAGAGAGGCGGGGAAAACTGTCCGAGCTCCAGGAAAGTATGCAGAACCTGCTCCTGCTGCAGACGATGGGGGTGGATGTCACGGAGGACCTCAAGGAGGTGAAGGGCCAGCAAGCCTCGCTCTTTGCTTCGGAGGCCTCCAAGATAATCTTCCAGTCCAGGGTCCACTCGGTGGAGCAGGACGAGACGTCCTCACGTTTCTTCTTCCAGAAGGTGCACAAAGAGAGCTCCGTGCTCGGCAGCCTGAAGGAAGAAGATGGCTCGATAACGTCATCTCAGACTGATGTCATGAGGATCAGTAAATCCTTCTATGCCAGTCTGTATGACGCGAAGCCGACCGACAGCACGGCCTCCCAGTCATTCCTGTCCTCTATCACGGCGGTCTTAGACGACAGAACACGAGAGAGGCTGGACCAGCCGCTATCTCTGGATGAGCTGACCAAGGCCCTCGAGTCCTTCGAAAAGAATAAAACTCCCGGAAGCGACGGCTTACCGGTCGAGCTCTATTCCGCTCTGTGGGACTTGATTGGCCAGGACCTGCTGGAGGTGTATGTCAGTATGCTTCGGGCAGGTACCATGAGTGAATCCATGAGGAAAGGCATCATCACCCTCATCTACAAGCGGAAGGGGGAGAGGGAAGAAATTAGAAATTGGAGACCGATCTCACTGTTGAATGCGGATTACAAAATTCTGTCAAAGGTAATCGCCAACTGGGTCAGGTCTGCTCTGGGGTCGGTGATTCACCCTGACCAAACCTGTGCTGTGCCGGGCAGGAAGATCGCTGAGAGTCTCGCACTCCTCAGGGATACGATCGCCTACGTGCAGGACAGGGGGTTGGACACCTGCCTGATCAGCCTGGACCAGGAGAAAGCCTTTGACAGGATATCACACAGGTATATGAGAGATGTTCTCTCCAAAATGGGCTTTGGGGAGGGAATCTGCAATTGGATCCGACTGCTCTACACCAACACTGTCAGTGCAGTCTCAATCAACGGGTGGGAATCAGATAGCTTCCCAGTCAGATCTGGAGTCAGGCAGGGCTGCCCTCTCTCTCTCCTGCCTTGTTTGTGTGCTGCATAGAGCCATTTGCCGAGTCCATCAGGAAGGATGCGAGCCTGAGAGGGGTGACTATTCCTGGCAGCGGGGGCCTGCAGGTTAAGGCCTCCCTGTACATGGATGACGTCGCCGTTTTCTGCTCGGATCCCCTGTCCGTGCGCAGACTCATGTGCATATGTGGCCAGTTCGAACGAGCCTCGGGGGCCAAGGTAAACCGAGGCAAGAGCGAGGCCATGCTCTTCGGGAACTGGGCCAACCAATCCTCGATCCCCTTCACCGTCAGGACCGACCACCTGAAGGTGCTGGGTATTTGGTTCGGAGGGGCTGGGGCGTGCGCCAAATCTTGGGAGGAGCGTATCAGCAAAGTGAGGCAGAAACTGGGCAGAAGGAAGCTACGGTCGCTCTCCATCGCGGGAAAAAACCTGGTCATCAGGTGTGAGGCACTATCATTGCTGTTATACGTGGCACAGGTCTGGCCTATTCCCAGAACCTGTGCCACTGCAGTCACCCGGGCCATCTTCCAGTTCATATGGAGGTCAAAGATGGACCGGGTCCGAAGGGACTCGCTGTACAAAGATCTGGGCAACGGGGGAAAAAATACACCCAATGCCACCCTCATCCTGATGGCCACCTTTGTGTGTGGCTGCATCAAGCTGTACGTGGATCCCCGGTATGCAAACACCAAGTGTCACTACGTACTGAGGTTCTACCTGTCCCCGGTGTTGCGAAGGATGGGCCTGGCCTCGCTGCCGCGGAACACTCCGAGTAGTTGGACCGTTCCGTATCACCTGTCCTTCGTGGAGAAGTTTATGAAGAAAAACACCTTTGACCACAAGTCCATCAGGAAGTGGTCAGCACGTAGTGTCCTTGAGACCCTTCGGGAAAAGGAGAGGGTGGATCCTATCGAGCAGTTCCCTGAGCAGACTGTCAAAGCCATTTGGCAGAATGCCTCATCGCCAAAACTTTCCAACAAGCACCAAGACATGGCTTGGCTGGTGGTGAGAAGGGCTCTGCCTGTGAGATCCTTTATGCACGCCCGGACTCTCAGCCGCACCGCACGCTGCCCTCGAAACGGCTGCGGGGGGGACGAGACTGTCACACACCTCCTTCTGGAATGTGCCTAGGCAGAGGAAGTCTGGAGAGGAATGCAGTGGTGTTTGTCGAGGTTCGTCCCGAGCAGCGCCGTGACGCGGGACTCCATGCTCTACGGCCTGTTCCCAGGGACAGACATCAACTGTGCCTGGAGGATCATCAACTCGGTGAAGGACGCTCTCTGGGTGGTCCGAAACCTGATCTTCCAGCTGAAGGAGTTGACCCCGACTGAGTGCTGCAGACTGGCACATTCCAAGGTCCAGGACTATGTGCTGAGGGATGCGCTGAAGCTTGGGGCAGCTGCCCCCTAGGCGCGGTGGGGAAAGACCACTGTGTAAAGTCTGCCTGCCTAACGAAGAACAGGGGGCCCATGCAGTCATTTGGGCTCTGCTGACGCTTCAGCTAATTATATGGGCATATGATTGAAAAATGTACAGACCTGTATAAAAATGATAAATTCTGATCTCTGTATGTGCATGTTTACATATTCAAAGTTTGTGCGAAGATTTGTAGATCGGGTGCTCGTTGTTGTATACATATGTACATATGTATGGCATGACCAACTGTACAGACCATCAAATTATTTTATGAATAAAGTATATTTTTGGGAAAAAAAAAGTTAAGGGTTCCTCCAAAAGATTGTACTTGCTTAATAAATTTTGGCTGTTCACAGAAGTCGAGACATTGCAGTTGCATCAAATGTGTAATAAATCTCAAGAAAAAGAACTGGAAAATACTGGAAATTACTGGAAAATAATGCCCTACCAACCTGCTTCAATATTTTGAAGTCATCAATGATTTGGTGGATATAAGCTGTTTGTTAAGAAGCTTTTGCCAGAGGCCCAGAAAATAGAATAATAAAGGCTCAGTCTTGTGGATTTTTACACAGATTTTGTACTGGATAAGGGACTGTTTGAATTTAGGTAAATGGAAGGCAGGTGTCACAAAGTAGTCAATGTGACTCGGGTAGTAGAACTCTTGCTGGAGTCAGAAAAGGGCTCATGATCTGCTTAAGAGAGTGGAGTGCAAAAAAAAGGCTTACACTCCAATGGAAGTGAGAAAGCACAGACTTGTCTTTGAAATTAGACTTTTGGGACAGTGCCTATTGCCTTAAGGCAGGTTGAAAACATCCTCTTGCACTATTTTGAAGAATAATGGGGATTGGAGAGAGGAGTCATTGTCAATATCCCTACTGTCCTGATCACGATGACGAGCTCTCAATCAGCTTTATGAAGCAAGCTATCTGAACATTACTATACAGAGATCTACAGAGGTGGTGGTTATAAATCTTGCCTCAGTTTGGACCTTTTCACAGAAAGGTACTTCTTTTCCAATTCCATAATAACATCACTGTTCACGTTTTTCAGAAAGTTGATAAGTGCAAACCAGAGAGGCATATTTCTTCTGTCAATTGTGTGGAGGATTCCCACACAAATCTTCTGAGCCACCTGTCAGGAAAGACATCCGTCCAGCAATTGCTTTCAGTTGACTGGGAAGCTATCAACTTAATCCTTATTCAGCAAAGTTTAGAAAGCTATTTGGAGCAAAGCTCTGCATGGCCTCTTTTGATGTCAAAGATTTTTGCCTGCAGCAACGATGAAGTTCTATGGAAAGTCCTCAATAGATTGAGCAAAATTTGGTACTGTCTTCTAATTCCTACAGGATGGCATGAAAGCAAATGAGTTTTGTACGGATTGGAGATCAAGTCCTTTTGTAAGTAGACGGCTAAGAAACGAGCTGAGATTGCACTAACTTTCTCTCTACCTTGGCCTACTCCCAGAGCTCCTTCATGACCAAGTGTCACAAGGGGTTACAAGTTTTGATTTGACAGGTAGCTTTTCAACCTCAGCAGGTTGACAGCCAAGAATAGGCTGACCCTCCAGCACATCTATAACTCAATACGCTAATGACTGAACAATTGCTGCCTATGCTGTAAGTGACATTCATGCCATGCACAATTTCTTAAATTCCACAAAAGGGTTGATCTCTTTCTCAACATCAGCAAGGCCAAATTCCATAACTTGGCCTCTCTTCAACCAATACCTACACTGTTATTATTGATGGAACACTTCAGCAGTTATTGAACAATGTCGTACATCAGCAGCTATCTTTCTCAAAAGGTCTGATCAGGATACTCAAAGTCAAGTGCAAAGACAGGTGATATCCAATCCTCACCAAAGAAAATTCCTTCAGGGTGACAACCATGATCACTGAAATCAGATGTGCTAGTTTAGACACCTTGCTTGCATGCAAAATAACTGGATACTGCAGCAGAATATCTTTGCGCAGCATAAATATGGTGCCCAAGAATTGCAGAGAAAATGTTTGAAGCACTTTCTGAAGGCCTCAGTGAAAATGAAATAAATTGACATCAATCCTTGGGAAAAATCCGCTACAAACAGTGCCACGTGCTGCACCATATTAAGCAAGCCGCAGCACAGTTGGAAATTGGACACATATAGACAAGTGACAAAAGCATACGGGAGAAACAGCAGAACCCTGCCTCAAGACCTTCTATGCCTCAGTTGAATTCTGGTCTCCTCTGCCCAAAGATAGAGGATTCCAGAATTGGACTACCCAGTCACCTGAGGACACACAAATCGTGAAGCCGGAAAAGTGTAATCTGTTTTGAGGGACAACGGATCATGACCAATTAGGGAAACACAAAGATACTGAATTTCCTACATTGCTTTAAAAAAAAACTTAATTGCCTTTGAAGCTCTTTTGGAACATCTTGTGGTTGCAATTTTTTTCTTTTGAATTCTTTTCTGAATTCACACGAATTCAGAATTACAAATGTTATCTACCATTTTGGAGTAAACTGATGACATTGGGGAAGTACCTACAAATTCACAATTGACACAATTGTGCGCGAATATATTTTACAAAGAAGAGAATTTGCAAGCATCTGACACAATGTATGCCATGTGAGAATCTCCCCATATCTTATATGTCATTCATTCCAACAGATCTATGCCAGTACTTACGCACATTGAACCCTGCTCAATAAATTTTCTTCTAAATTTATTGTTAACTCTCCATTTCCTTGTCATCAAATGCTCGTCAACCTTACCTCTGAATTCATCTATATTATTCGCTTCAACCATTCCTCAAGGTAGATAGTCATGCATTTTTATTTATCCCTTTTTCAGTAAAGAAATTTATTCTGAATTCACTGCTGAATTTCTTAGGGAATATCCTATATTTATGGCCTCTATTTATACTCATTTGTAAAAAAATGGAAATTTTCTTTCTATCTACTCTCTGAAAAAGCTTACATAATTTGAGACACCTCTACTAGGTCACCCCTCACACACCCCATTCCAATCTTCTTTGCACCCAGAGGGGAAAGATACAACTGACAATCTTTTTCTGGCATAGAAAACCCACAGATATCTGGTATTATCTGTTTAATTTATCTCTGTACTCTCTGCAGTTTCCTCTCCATCCTTTAAATAACATGTTCGTCAGAATAGCATGTGGTGCTTCCAAGGTTGCATGCAGACATCGCAAATTTTTTCAATTCTCTTTAGCTATAAAGCTTTGCTTTCTCATGGCCATTTAATCTGTAGCACAGCTTTAGTGATGGATACATTTGTACCGAGATCCTCTTGTTACTCTCTCACACTTAAACTCCTACCTTAAAGTAAATGACTACCCGATTACAGATGTATTCTGAGCAATACATACTACCTGTATTTAACTTCATTTGCCAATAATTTCCCTATTCTTCAAGTTTATTCATGTCCTCCTATACTTCACTGCAGTACTCTTCAGTATTCACTCTCCACTCAAATTTTGTTCACCTGCCATTTTAGAAACTATGCTGTTGATCAGCTGAAATTTTTTAAGTAAATTGTGAATTATAGTACCAAAACTGATCCTGGTTAGACATCGCTTACAATTTTTGCAATTTTGTCTTGAAATTAGCTAGAAGTCATTCTTCCACTTGTACTGACTTCACAGTCTGTGACCTTTTTAATCTATTGTAAGTATCGTAAAATCCTGATAAATTACATTTACTGCATTAACACTGTCTACGCTCTCTGTTAACTCCTCATAAACTTCAATAAGGTTGTTTAAACAAGATTTTCACTTTAAAAATCTATTCTAACCATCATCACATTTTTAATTTCCATGTTATTCTATACTCTGCTTTATTACAGACTTAATGACTTTTTCTAACCCTGATTGTAAGCTGATTTAGAATTATAGAATTCCTAGAGTGAAGGCAGGCCATTCGGCCCATCAAATCCACACCGACCCTCTGAAAAACATCCTACCCAGACCAACCTCCCCTACCCTACCTTTATAACTTTGTACTTCCCATGGCTAACACAGCTAGCCTGCAGATCCCTGGACACAATGGGTAATTTAGCATGGCCAAACCATTTAACCTGAACATCTTTGGACTGTGGGAAGAAACCACAGTCCACTGTGGGCAGCACGGTGGCTCAGTGGTTAGCACTGCTGCCACACAGCTCCAGGGACCTGGGTTCAATTCCCGCCTCGGGCAACTGTCTGTGTGGAGTTTGCACATTCTCCCTGTGTCGGTGTGGTTTCCTCCCGCAGTCCAAAGATGTGCAGGTCAGGTGAATTGCCTATGCTAAATTGCCCATAGTCTTCGGTAGATTAGTCAGGGGTAAATGTAGGGGAATGGGTTTGGGTGGCTCTTAGAGGGTTGCTGTGACTTGTTGGGCCGAAGGGCCTGTTTCCACACTGTAGAGAATCTAATCTAATTTAAAAAAGACATTGGGAGAATGTGCAAATTCCATACAGACACAGTAACCTGGGGCTGGAATCAAATCCAGATCCCTGGCACTGTGAAGCAGCAATATGAACTACTGAGCCACTGTGCCACTCACAATTGTTTGGACTATTACTGCTTGGACATTTCCTGCTTCCTACTTAAACATAGGAATTATGTAAGCTTAGTACCTCTACTACACGTTTACCTAACAAATTATTAGATACAAGTATTACTGCCTTTGCTATCTCAGCCCTAGATTCTGGCAGGTGACTTTTTTTCCTATTCATGGGATGTGGATACCACTAGCAAGGTCAGAATTTGTTGCCCATCTCTAACTGCCCTTTGGATGGTGAATCGTTGTAGTCCTTGGGGGCGAAATGAGGTCAGGGACTGAGTGGATGAAATTCAAATTGAGCAGCGAGCATATTATTGTATAGTTGTACATTATTATATCAATTTCCACACATATGGCTGGAAACAATACATGTGTACATCATGCAGAGTTGTGTGTTTAGTAGGAAAAGGGCTGTATACTACTGTGCATGAATCACAGAAACCATGAACAGTGCTGTGAAATTCTTGCAAAAAGCCAAGTGTTCAGATATGAAGCCAGGCAATTAAATATAAAAATCAGGGATGAAGTTCTGCATATAATCATCAATAAACAAAGCATGTGGGAACTACAAATGTACAGAAAAGTGCATCACGAAACATTCAGATTGTCAAAGCTGAGACTGGTTAGTTCAGTTGGCTAGAAGGTTGGTCTACGATTTAGAGTGATGCCGACAGTGCAGGTTCAATTCCCACACCAGCCAAGGTCACCATGAAGGTCCCTCCTTCTCAATCTCACTTCTTTCCTGAGGTGTGGTGCCCCCCAGGATAAACTCACCACTTGTTGTATCTCTCTTTCTCTCTCTCTCTCAGAGAGCAGCTGAATGATCCTCAGACTACAACAAATTAACTTTAGTAGCCACACTATCAGAGGCGAAAGTGAGGTCTGCAGATGCTGGAGATCAGAACTGAAAATGTGTTGCTGGAAAAGCACAGCAGGTCAGGCAGCATCCAGGGAACAGGAGAATCGACGTTTCGGGCACAAGCCCTTCTTCAGGAATGAGGAAGGTTTGTCCAGGAGGCTAAGATAAAAGGTAGGGAGGGACTTGGGGGAGGGGCGTCGGAAATGCGATAGGTGGAACGAGGTCAATGTGAGGGTGATAGGTCAGACTGGGGTGGGGGCGGAGAGGTCAGGAAGAAGATTGCAGGTTAGGAAGGCGGTGCTGAGTTCGATGGATTTGACTGAGACAAGGTGGGGGGAGGGGAAATGAGGAAACTGGTGAAATCCGATTTCATCCCTTGTGGTTGGAGGGTTCCTAGACGGAAGATGAAGCGCTCTTCCTCCAACCGTCGTGTTGTTGTGGTCTGGCCATGGAGGAGTCCAAAGACCTGCATATCCTTGGTGGAGTGGGAGGGGGAGTTGAAGTGTTGAACCACAGGGTGGTTGGGTTGGTTGGTCCGGGTGTCCCAGAGGCGTTCTCTGAAACGCTCCGCAAGTAGGCGGCCTGTCTCCCCAATATAGAGGGCCGGGAGTGGAGGTTGGGTTGGTGGGGGGTGTGGATCTGACGAGGGAGTCACGGAGGGAGTGGTCTTCCTACTAGGAGGTTGAACAGTTCATCCACTTCACCAACACCTTCCACCCCGACCTCAAATTCACCTGGACAGTCTCAGATTCCTCCCTCCCCTTCCTCGACCTTTCTATTTCTATGTCAGGCGACCGAATCAACACGGACATCTACTACAAACCGACCGACTCCCACAGCTACCTGGACTACACCTCCTCCCACACTGCCCCCTGTAAAAACGCCATCCCATTCTCCCATTTCCTTCGTCTCCGCCGCATCTGCTCCCAGGAGGACCAGTTCCAAAAACATACAACCCAGATGGCCTCCTTCTTCAAGGACCGCAATGTCCCCCCCGACGTGGTCGACGATGCCCTCCACCGCATCTCTTCCACTTCTCGCTCCTCCGCCCTTGATCCCCGCCCCTCCAACCGCCATCAGGACAGAACCCCACTGGTCCTCACCTACCACCCACCAATCTCCATGTACAGCGCAGCATCCACCGTCATTTCCGCCAACTCCAAACGGACCCCACCACCAAGGATATATTTCCCTCACCTCCCCTATCAGCATTCCGTAAAGACCATTCCCTTCGTGACTCCCTAGTCAGATCCACACCCCCCACCAACCCAACCTCCACTCCCGGCCCTCTATATTGGGGAGACAGGCCGCCTACTTGCGGAGCGTTTCAGAGAACACCTCTGGGACACCCGGACCAACCAACCCAACCACCCTGTGGCTCAACACTTCAACTCCCCCTCCCACTCCACCAAGAATATGCAGGTCTTTGGACTCCTCCATGGCCAGACCACAACAACACGACGGTTGGAAGAAGAGCGCCTCATCTTCCGCCTAGGAACCCTCCAACCACAAGGGATGAACTCGGATTTCACCAGTTTCCTCATTTCCCCTCCTCCCACCTTGTCTCAGTCAAATCCATCGAACTCAGCACCGCCTTCCTAACCTGCAATCTTCTTCCTGACCTCTCCGCCCCCACCCCAGTCTGACCTATCACCCTCACCTTGACCTCTTTCCACCTATCACATTTCCGACGCCCCTCTCCCAAGTCCCTCCTCCCTACCTTTTATCTTAGCCTGCTGGACAAACTTTCCTCATTCCTGAAGAAGGACTTATGCCCGAAACGTCGATTCTCCTGTTCCCTGGATGTTGCCTGACCTGCTGTGCTTTTCCAGCAACACATTTTCAACACTATCAGAGGCCTTGGGTAATGAACAGACATTGTCTATAAAAAGATTCTGGAGAAGAATAAAGATCATGTGAAACACATGGACACTGAAATGTGGGAATTCTAACATGCTATGATCAGCATAACATTTGCAAGTACTCTAACCCAAAGTGAGCTTTACACTTCAATGTTAAGACTTCCTCTCCATACATATGAAATAAATGATCGTAATTGGATATTATCTTATCAATTTGTCACGATGACCCCATATCAAGACAATGTTTGTACAAAATCTTTGCTACATCTTATTTGCACCCATGTCCAATGATTGTGCCCTCAGATAATGAGTAAAGTTTAGATTCTGGAAGATGCAAAAGAACTATTAGATTTAATATTTCTATCTCCATAAATGCAGTCAGACTTGCTGAGTTTCTGTAGTATTTTCTATTTTTATTTCTAATTTCTAGCATCTGCAATCTTCTAGTTCTATTATATTTATAATTTAGGTGCCTGCACTTACAGGAAGCATAGAAGGATATTTATAGAGGTATACAGCAGGGAAACAGACATTTCTATCCATTTGACCAACACCTTTAAGATATTGAAAAGATGAAGCTAAGCCATATGCATAAGTTATTCACACTGGGCAGGTGTGTGAAAAATCATGGGACATAGTTATAAGATATGAAAACATAAAACTCAAGATTTTTTTTTCACATAGAATCTGCAGGAACAGATTGGTATGTGCATTGAGTACTGATTTATTACAAGGATTCAAGGAGGAGTTAAACAAGTGAGTGAGAATAACATAACAGCACACAAAATCGGAAGGTAAAACACCAAGATCTCTTGCAACTTGTTTAATCACCTTTTGGGTCTGGAAAACAACTGTGCCAGGTTTTTAACCTCTCCAAGGAGAATGTGAGGCAGGAAGGATGGAGTAACAACATGGAGAAGTCACACCATAACAATATAAAACAACATGGAAAATGTGAAGAATGAGTTTACCTTTTCCCATGTTTAGCTTTCACGTATTCAAGTGGTTTAGTGAAGAAAACAGGAGGAAAATTGAAAAACAGAACATAGAAAGGATACCAAAATATTACAACACAAACAGACCATTTGATCCAGATACTTCCCTCATGAATCACCATTGTTTACTCACACCCCACAATGTTCAATATGAAACAATAAAAGTTGCTGGAAAAGCTCAGCAGATCTGGCAGCATCTGTGAAGAGAAATCAAAGTTAACACTTCGGGTCCAGTGACCCGTCCTCAGAATTCAACATGCAGAATTCTTTTTATCAATGCTTAAAATTATTTAAAGGTCTTTAATTAAACTACTCTTTGTTGGAGAAAAAAAGTCATATGCTAAGTATCATTTCTGATAGCAGTGAGAAAACAGCTTCTCCAATTGCTCCACTTATGTGGTGAAAGGTACATGTATGAAACTTCTGGTTAGGGTGTTAAAGGATTTGATCGAGTGCAATGAAGGAATAACTAAACTAATCAATGTCTGACTTGAAGGGCAACTTGCACATATTGGTACTTACATATACCATCCTCATCTTTTGAGGTGGTTTGGGAGAAATTGTCAAAATAATGGCTAGTTGCTGAAATACATTTTGTTGCCAGTGCACTGAAGCTCTATCAGATAAATGGTGAATGGTTTAAAGTGTTGGATGAGATGCATTTCAAGTTGGTTGCTTTTTCTTGGTTGGTGAGAGTTTCTTCAAATGATTTTGGAGGCAGAAGATCGACCAGAATTGGGAGGTAGGAGATCGACTGGAGTCGGGGGTTAATGCTAAGGGCACCTTATGCCACTCCCTCTGCTTTATATACAGTGGTGCTGTCATCTCTGGTGGGTTTATCCCACTGAAGGATTAGAACGTAATTAGGGGAGGTGATAAATGGCTTACACATTGTCTACTCGCTATGATTCTAGAGTATGACCATACCTGTTTTATGCTTAGCTATAATGTGATCCACCGTGGCCAACTTTGACACAGATTCCCTCATCCTTCTGTCATGTTAGATGACGACTGTGTAGGATCACCTGAGCTGGATGCTCTTTTTGCAGTGTTTGCAGACAATGCTGAGTTCATAGGTGAGGATCCTTCCTTCTTCTTTGGTGTCACTTGATTCAAACATGTGATTTGCTTGAGCATTTTGCTGGGAACTCAACAACACAGATCTAGCATAGTCACCCATTTATCCATTCTTTAGAAGACTGGACATTTAAAATCTTAGCAGCACATGGTGACCAACGTTATTAAAAAAAATGAAAAGATATGTCCTCGCCTATCCTGACTATTACGCTTGACCCATTCAAGTGAAAGAGGAGATGTTGCACTGCCTATTTGTGTAGCGAAGAACAAAAAAGATCATTGATGAAAAGGGACCATTGTGCTAAGTGATAAAAATCTTCATGGGCAGTGGCAACACATGCTGACATGCTGGATTCAAATTCAAGGCTGATTGAACAGTGTAACATTGTATTTGACTAATATATCATGAAACTATTATAATTCTATAATAAACATCACTATATTGGCAATTTTTAATACTTGCCAAAAATTGCAATCTGCAATAAAAGTATATACCCTAGAAGAGGCCTGTTAAATTCTATTGTCGAGATTCAGAAATCATCACCCTCCATGCAGCTCATTCTTGTCTTCCTTCCAATCTGTTCGTGGAATGTGGGTACTATAGGCTAGGCTGACATTTACACCCATGGCTGAATTGCCCTGAAGACAGCAGTGAGCTGCTTTCTTGAAATCATGCAGTCCTTGGGGTGTACAGCGATCCACAACATTATCAGGAAGGAAGCTCCAGAATATTGATTGTGCAACAGTGAAGGAACGGGGTGGGGGGGAAAAGAGGGGTCTGTAGCCCCAAAACAAGACAATGAGAGGCTTGCAGTGGAACCTGCAGATGGTAGGTGTTCCCATGTATCCACTGTCCTTATACTTCAATATGGTAGAGGTTGTGTGGGTTTTGAAGATACTGTTAAAGGAGGCTTAGTGAGTTATTGCGATGAATCTTGTGGAATGAATCTGCCAGTGTTTATCAGTGATGAATGGAGCAAAAATTTAAAATGGTGGTTGAATCAAATGAACTTCAAAAGGAGATGGCAGAACAGATGAATGTTCAACTTTAATGCATTTAGGGAGGTCAAACAGTAAAAGGGAATTGCAGCTACAAAAAAAAATTGGAGTTGTTTTCCTTGGAACAGAGAAGTGTGATGGTGCGACATGAATGAGATAGAAAAAATTGTGAGGGGTAAAGATAAAGTCTCATGAGGAAACTATTTGCTTTGGCAGAGAGTTCAAAAACCAGAAGTCATAGATTCAGGCTAAATGACAGGAGGATTAGAGGAGAGATGAGGAGCTTTTTTATGCAGCGGGTATTGGATGTTGGGAATTAGCTGTCTGAGTTGGTGGCGGAGACAGAGACACTAAATTCTTTCAAAAAGTACTTGAATCTGTACCTTAAGTGCTGTAAGTTGCATGGGAAGATGGAATTGGAAGAGTATTTGGGTATATTTTGGTCAGCATGGGCAAGATGGGATGAATGGCCCTCTTCTACACTATATTATTTATACGCTTCCATAGTTTTAATTTCAAACTCGGCATTGCATGCAAATACTGCAAGAGAGCATCCAGCTCAAATAATCCTGCACACTCTTCATCTAACATGGAAGGAGGATGAGGGAATCTGTGCCAAAGTTGGGAACACTAGTACTGCACACTAATTGAGCATAAAACAAACGATATAGTCATACGCCTACTTGGCAATGTCTGAGTCACTTATCTTCCCTAATTATATCCTGTCCCTTCAAAAGGACAAACTCTGGGTGCAAATCAAGTGACTTCTTTGGTCTGGATGATGTAGAGCTTCAAGCCTTGTAGGAATTACACCGACCCAGGCAAATGGAGGATATTTCATCCAACTACCATCTACCTTGTGGATGTTAGACTGGCATTAAGGAGAGAGAGGAGTTATTTGCCACAGTATTCCTAGCCCCTGACCTGCTCTTGTTGATTCAATATTTAAATATTGGCTCGGTTCAGTTTCAGGTCGACGGTAACATTCAAGATGTTGACAGTGGTGGATTCTGCAATGGTAATGCTATTAAACATCAAGAGGTGACAGCAAGATTCTCTCTTCGTGGAGAGAAGCTTTGCCTGCCAAATCTTTTGCAAACATTCCTTGCCAGTTTTCAGACAAGAGGTCAGGCAGCATCCAAGGAACAGGAGAATCGACGTTTCGGGCATAAGCCCTTCTTCAGGCTTATGCCCGAAACGTCGATTCTCCTGTTCCTTGGATGCTGCCTGACCTGCTGCGCTTTTCCAGCAACACATTTTCAGCTCTGATCTCTAGCATCTGCAGCCCTCACTTTCTCTCAGTTTTCAGACAAGCCTGGATGTTTTCCAGGTCTCCCTGTACATGGACACAGACTACATTATCTGACAAGTGGTCAAGTTGTGAATCCCCAGCTGAACACTGGGGATGTTCGCTGATGATTACACATTTCTGATTTTCAAATGGAAGGAAGATTATTAATGATTCCACCAATGGTTGGGTCTAGGACACTAATTAGTGATACTGTCATGCATAGTCAAGTCTGCAACTGGTAGACTGGTGAGGATGAAGTCTAGCAAGATTTTTCTGTTTGCCGATTTCCTCACCACCCGCTGCAGACCCAGTCTAGCAACTACGTCCACAAAGAATTAGCAAATCTGTAGTGTTACAGAGCCATGTTTGATAATAGACATTGAAGTTTACCCTTTCTGAAAACATTGTGCCATTTCCAAATGGTTCAACATAGAGGAGATCTGGTTCAATCCTTTCTTTAGATTGTAGTGGTTTTGTACAACCAAATGGGTTGTGCAGCCATTTGAGAGAGATTTAAGAGTCAACCACATTGCTGTGGGTCTGGAGTCACAGGTAGGCCAGACAAAGACAGCAGCTTTGTGTTTTGTAGGACAGCAGTGAACCAGAGGCACTGTCACGACAACTGATAATGGTTACAAGGTAAACAAGGAGAAGGCTGGAAAAACATAGCAAGCCAAGCAGCATCAGGAGGTGGAGAAGTCAACGTTTCAGATGCTACCCTTCTTCAGGACTTGGGGCGAGTGTAAAGGGAGCTGTAGATAAGGGGGGTTTGGGGTGCAAGATGGTGAGGGAGGCATAGGTGAACACAGGTAGAGGGTATGACCTGTTGCGCGATGGGGGGAATGAATTAGCTTGGTAATTGGAGGAGTCGAATAGACGAACAGAAGTGGGGGGAGGGGAAGGGAGTCTGGGGATGGGATGGGAGGTTATTTGAAATTGGAGAACTCAAATGTTGAGTCCCCCGGGCTGTAGGCTGCCCAGGCAAAAGGAGGCGTTGCTCTTCCAATTTGCTGTCTGATTCACTGTGGCAACGGAGGAGGCTAAGGATGGTCACGTTGGAAAGGGAGTGGGAAGGGGAATTAAAATAGGCAGTGACTGGGAGATCAGGTCAGCCCATGCAGGCTCATCTGAGATGCTCAGCAAAACGTGCCCTGAGTTTACGTTTGGTCTCTCTTCAACGTACAGAAGACCACATCAGGAGCATCAGATACAGTAAACTAGGTTGGAGGAGAGGCAGGTGAACCTCTGTCTCACCTGGAAGGACTGTTTGGAGCCCTGAATGGAGGTGAAGGGGGTCGTGTGCCAGCAGATTTTGCATCTTGCATCTCTGCCAGGTAACACAGAGGTTCACCTGCCTCTCTTCCAACCTAATTTACTGTATCCAGTACTCCCAACATGGTCTTCTCTACATCTGGAGATCAAACGTTAACTCAGGGCATGTTCCGCTGAGCATTTCAGCCAGGTCCACAGGGGCTGACCTGACCTCCCAGTCACCGCCCATTTTAATTCCCCTTCCCACTCCCTTTCTGACATGACCATCCTCGGCCACCTCTACTGCCACAGCAAATCAGACCACAAATTGGAGGAGCAACACCTCATCTTCTGCCTGGGCAGCCTACAGCCGGAGGACTCAACACGGAGTTCTCCAATTTCAAATAACCTCCCTTCCTTTCCCCCAACTCCCTTACATTCCACTGAACGACACTTCCTTCTAGTTACCAACCGGATTCGTTCCTCTCATCGACCAACCAGGTCATACTCTCTACCTGTGTTCACCTATACCTACCTTACCATCCCACACCCTCCCCTCCCTCAACCGCAACAACCCAACTTTTATCTGCAGCTCCCTTACACCCACCCCCAGTCCTGAAGGACTTCACCTCCTGATGCTGCCTGGCTTGCTGTGTTCCTCCAGCTTCCTGCTTGTCTACTTGGACTCTAGCATCTGCAATTTTTTTTGTGTCTCTGACAATGGTTACAAGGCTACCATTACATCAGCTTTTAACTACAGACTACTATTAAATTCAAATTTTACTATTTGCCACGGTGGAATTCTAAATCTGTCTCCTGGAACATCAGCCTGGGACTTCACAATTATAGTCCAGTAACATTACCACACCCCCACCTATCTCTGCAACGATGCTAAGCATTAAATATTTCTGACTCAATTGTTAGCCCTGCCATTGATGATTAAAAATATACATGGCAGAATGAAACTGTCATATCACAACTACATTCCATGTTTAGTTTAGCATTCAAATGCAAAACATTTTTATTGTATTACATTGAAGACATCAAAGTACAGTATGCTAAATGCAAATCCTTACCCTTTTCTCCAATGCTCTGGATGGTAACTACAAGGTAAAAAGAAAGAAACTGTTAAAAGTTGGAAAACCAGAAAATGAAAGTTTGCACATAAACTAAAGCTCAACTATCATTAAATGTAAATCATGACACCCCTGTTAACAGGTAGCCAAAGCACAAGGTCCCGAATTACTTCACAGCTCTGCGACTAAAGGCCATTGCAAATATAAACATTGCTACTGGAGTAAAAGGTCATTTAGTTCATTGGGCTGGAGAAGGTGTATCTGGAAATGAAACTAAGCCACAATAATACACGTACTTAAACACTTAAAAGACAGACTACTGAAGCTTTACCTTTAATCAGCAATATTTAAGTTCTGCACTACCATGCAATTATTCAATGCATGCACAATTCTGTTTGCATAGTATTTCAATGTAAATAAAAACTAAGAACTTCTCTGCAATGTTAACCGGTGACTACCCCAGTATAAAGGCAACATACTGCAAATGCTGGAAATTTGAAAAAAAACCAAAAACAATGAATACTTATTAGGTAAGGTTTCATGGGCAGAAAGCTAAAGTGACGTAATGCTTCAGAGGCTGTGAGACCTGTTGAATTTCTCCAACATTTTCTGTGTGGGTAATGTTTCAGTTGACAGAAGGCCAGAGGAGAAGAATTGCCTCTATTTTTATAAATTAGGCTACTGGATTCTCAAATCATATATCTTAAACAGTAAGAATCTCCTTTTCATTACATTTCCTCTGTTACATCCATCCTCGAGCTGTTAAGTCCTACCTGAGTACAGGTTTCAGAGATTTTGGTTGCCCTCTGATACACGTCTCAACTGGTCATCTTCACATTGTCATTGCTGACAAGGTATGATAAAACTTCATTGTCAAGTTCAGATCTTGTCCTTTCCCAACACTAAATATGTACTTTCCATCAAGAGTCATGGGTTAACAATCAGGATTAGGAACACTGAATGCTTGTTTCCTTCTTTTGATCTGACAACTAAGCAGAAGATGATACAGGAACTTCAAGGATCCTCAGAAAAAAAGCTTTCATCTATTAAGAAAGCTCCTGAAAACCTGGAATGGATTACACATTGAAATGGCAAATTAAACTAACCAGAGACTCTATGCATTTGTTAAACTGAAAGCCCAGATTTATCTAACAAACACATTTGAACAATAAACACTACAAAAGATAGCATTTAAGTATGCAAACCAAGACCAAAAATATAACTGGCCACTTCTTTACTGGCACAGGGTGCTCATTACAAATTTAACACATGGTGGCTAGCACTGCTGCTCCAGCGTCAGGGACCTGGGTTCGATTCCACCCGCAAGCGATCGTCTGTGTGGAGTTTGCACATTCTTCCCATGTCTGCACAGATTTCCTCCCACAGTCCAAAAAGTGCATGTTAGTTGGATTAGTCTGCTAAATTGCCCATGTTGTCCATAGATTTGCTAGCTAGGTGGAATAGCCATGGAGAATGCAGGGTTACAGGGATAAAGTAAGGATGTGGTTCTGGATGGGATGCTCTTCGGAGGGTCAGTATGAACTTGATAGGTCAAATGGCCTGCATCCACACTATAGAGATTGTATAGCTCCATCCATTGTACCTTCATCTACTGTACCATTGCTCCTAAGGGAAAGCAAAAAGCAAAAATGCCAAAATTGCAAACAGATCATGCAATATTCATGTCCTATTTTTTGCTGCTTAGTTCATCAGTTCATAGTTTCATTTTAATGTAACCAGTTAAATTTACAATATAGTAAAATCCCCCATTTCCTGCTGAAAATCACATGAAGTATAAATTGTATGTTTTGGAAGGATGCTAAAATTTGATTCCTGTCACTCCTCTGAATGCAATTTTAGAATATATTCAGCAAATTATTCAAGCAAATGATGATTTGATTTTTCTACAAATCCTATTTGGTATAAAAGCATTTCTGAACTTTTTTTAAATCACTTGTGGGAGTTGGGCATGACTAGCTGGCCAGCATTTATTGTTTGCTCCTAGTTGCCCTAGAGAAGGTAGTAGTGAGCTGCCTTCTTGAACTGCTGCAGTCCATGTTGGCAGACCCATAACGCCCTTAAGGGAGGGAATTCCAGGACTTTGACCCAGTGACAGTGAAGGAACCACAATATGTTTCCAAGTGGCTTGGAAGGTAACTTCCAGGTGGTGATGTTCCATGTATCTGCCATCCTTGTCCTTCTAGATGGAAGTGGTCATAGGTTTGGAAGGTGTTGTCTTAGGATCTTTGATGAATTTCTGCAGTGCATCATGTAGACACACTGCTGCTACTGAGCATTAGTGTTGGAGGTAGTGAATGTTTGTGGATGTGGTGCCAATCAAGCGGAAGCTGCTTTGTCCTGCATGGTGTCAAGCTTTGGAGTGCTGTTGGAGCTGCTCTCATCCAGGCAAGTGGAGAGTATTCCATCACATTTCTGATGTGTCTTGCAGACGGAGGACAGGCTTTGGGGAGACAGGGGATGAATTGCTCGCTGAAGTACTCTTAGCCTTTGACCTGTTCTTGAACCCACTGTATTTATATGGCAAGTCCGGTTGAGTTTCTGATCAATGATATTCCCAAGATGTTGATAGTGGGGGGGTAGTTGACAGTGATGACAACACACTGAACGTCAATGGGCAGTGGCTAGATTATCACTTATTCAAGATGGTTGTTCCTTGGCATTTGTATGGTGTGAATATTACTTGCCAGTTGTCAGGCCTAAGTGTGGATATTGTCCAGATCTTGTTGCATTTGAATTTGGACTGGAGTTGTGAATTGTGCTGAACATTGTGTAGTCATCAGCAAACATCCCCAATTCTGACCTTATGACTGAGAGACGATCACTGATGAAGGTGTTTGGGCCCAGGACAGTATCCTGAGGAACTCCTGCAGAGATGTCCTGGCATTGATGATAACTGATCTTCAATGATCATAAACATCTTTCTAAATGCCAGAAATGACTCCAACAAGCAGAGTTTTCTCCCTTTCCCAATAATTCCAGTTTTGCTGGGGTCCTTGATGTCACTCAGTCAAATGTGGTCTGATATGACTTTACCTCTGCAATTCAGTCCTTTTTCCATGTTTGAACCAAGGCTATAATGATGTCGGGGCTGAGTGACCCTGACAGAACCAAAACTGGGTTTTGGTTCCAAAATGGGATGTAACTATTGTTCAGAATAATTTAACATTGATAATTATGCACAAAAAAACTGTAGATGCTGAAAATGTGAAATGATAACAACTGAAACCAGAGCAAGCTTTTCAATATTTTAGGAGAAAAGAGTATTGTTGTATTTTCTCAAAAGTGAACAAAAGACAGACCTAATACAATATAGGGTTTACTCCCAATGGAGGAATCGGAAGGATGTTGTGAAACCTGAAAGGGTTCAGAAAAGATTTACAAGAATGTTACCAAGGTTGGAAGATTTGAGCTATAGGGAGAGGTTGAATAGGCTAGGGCTGTTTTCCCTGGAGCAGAGGAGGCTGAAGGGTGACCTTATAAAGGTTTATAAAATCATGAGGGGCATGGATAGGATAAATAGACAAAATCTCTTCCCTGGGGTGGGTGAGTCCAAAACTAGAGGGCATTGGTTTAGGGTGAGAGGGGGAAGATATAAAAGAGACCTGAGGAGCAATATTTTCATGCAGAGGGTGGTATATTGAGGTATATAAAATTGAGAGTTCAAAAACTAGGGGTCAGAGATTCAAGTCAAGTGGTAGAAGATTCGAGGAGACATGAGGGAAAGCAATTTTTATACAAAGGGTGGTGGCTGCCTGAAATTTGCTGCCTGAGTTGGTGTGGAGGCAGAGACCCTGAACTCTTAAAACGTCAAAAATCACATAACACCTGGTTACTGTCCAACAGGTTTATTTGAAACTTCAAATTTTCAGGGCCCCGCTTTTTCTGGATTGGCATCTTACATGCTGTAGATTGGGTAGTTACATCTCATTTATTGTTTGTTCAGCAAAACCTCACTGTTCTAGATGGTCTTGAGAATATGGAGTGCGATATAAATGCAAATTCTTTCAACTTTGTTTCCTAAATTAGAGGAGGTATACATTAAATTACTGCAGAACATAGAAAATATATCCAATAATATTTTTAGCATTTTCTCTTTATTAAGTATGTTTGATAGGATAGAATTCCCACAGCGTGGAAACAGGCTCTTCGCCCAAAAAGTCCACACCAACCCTCTGAAGAGTTACCGACGCAGACCCATTATCTAACATTTAGCCCTGACTAATACACTAATCTACACATCTCTGAACGCTATGGACAATTTAGCATGGCCAATTCACCTAACCTGCACATCGTTGAATTGTGGGAGAAAACCGGAGCACCCGGAGGAAACACACTCAGACACTGGCAGACATTCGTCCAAGGCTGGAATCAAACCCGGGTCCCTGGCGCTGTGAGGCAGCAGTGCTAACCTCTGAGCAACCATGCCACCTCATGTCTGGCAACATCAATGGAGAGGGAAATACATTACTGTCTCAGACAGATGAATTTCATCAAAACTCTCTTGACAAAATTTCATAAAATTGAAACTTCAACTCTGTTCTCCCTCCATGGTTGCTCCGTGAGCTTCAGAATATTTATAGCATCTTCCATCAAATGAGACCTTACATCCACAGTATATTGTTTATGTAACCATAAGAGTATTCATGCACAACCTGAGAGATTATCAGTCGACAAATGCTACTTCTGACCTCTCATGACATGGACCGGAATAGAATAGATGCTAGAGAAATGGGTTCCCTGGAAAGCAGGGAAAAGAAGGATTTTTCTGCCACTTCCAAAATGATCCCATCACAATAGACACCTTTCCCTTTGCTCTGCTTTTAGATGATCTGCTGTCTCTGCAACTCTATTCACAGCACTCTAATTTCCAGCTGTCGTTCCTCAGCAGCTTTCCATTCAAATGCAGGACATGCACTGGCAGTCAAATCATTTCCATTACATAGTTATCCAGGGTTCGAATGCTTCTTCTACATGAAACAGTTACTAATGCTTTCTTTCTTTCAACTAGTAAGCAACATGGAGGTCGAGAGTCTGGCGCTGGAAAAGCACAGCAGGCCAGGCAGCATGAAGGAGCAGGAGAATCCATGTTTCGGGCATAAGAGCTGTATCCGGATATTGGTGGGGTGGAAGATGAGGAACAAAGGGGTTCTATCCTTGTTGTGGTTGGAAGGTCGGGAGGTGCGGGAAGTGGAGAGAATGCACTGGAGGGCATTGTTGACCTCGTGGCAGGGAAATTATTGCCCCGTAAGTAGAAGCCACCTGGGATGTTTGGGAGTGGAATGGTTCCACCTGGGAGCAGATATAGTGGAGGCAAAGGAATTGGGAGTAAGGGATAGAGTTTTTACAGGAGACAGGGTAGGAGGTGGTGTAGGCCAGGTAGCTGTGGAAGTCGGTAGGTTTGAAGTAGATGTCGGTATTGACTCGGTCGCTGGAAATGGATTCGGAGAGGTCCAGGAAGGAGAGGGAGGTGACTGAGATAGTCCAGGTGAACTTGAGATCAGGGTGGAAGGTGTTTGTGAAGTTGATGAACTGTTCAACCTTCCTGTGGAGCACGAGGTGGTGCCGATACACTCACCAATGTAGTCGAGGAAAAGGTGGGGATAGGTGGGGTCTGTATAACTACGCAAGATGGACTGTACAACTTATCCGACAAAAAGGCAGGCATAGCTGGGGCCCGTGTGGGTGCCCGTGGCTACCTCTTTGGTCTGAAGGAAGTGGGAGGATTTGAAAGAGAAGTTGTTGAGGGTAAGGACTGGTTCAGCCAATCAAACGAGCATGCCAGAGGAGGGATACTGGCTGGGTCAGTGGGAGAGAAAGCAATGGAGGGCTTGGATGCCTTTGCCATGGTGGATAAACGTGTTACAGGGACTGGATGCCCATGGTGAAGATGAGGCATGAGGGCCAGGGCAACGAAAGTCATGGAAGTGGTGGAGGGCATGGGTGGTGTATATGAGGATTTCTTGGACGAAGGGAGACAAGATGGTGCCAAGATATGAGAAGATAAGTTCAGTGGGGCAGGAGCAGGTGGAGATGATTTGTCGACTGAGGCAGTCAAGTTTGTGAATTTTGGGTAAGAGGTAGAACGGACAGTGTGGGGATCCAGGACTGAGGCAGGAGGCTGTGGATGGGAAACCCCTTGAGGTGATGACTTTGTAGATGATCTGGGAGATGATGGTTTCCATTCCAATGGCAACAAGGATAGAACCCTTCCCAGGTCCTCACCTTCCACCCCAACAATCTCTGGATACAGTGCATCATCCTCCGCCATCTACAGTAAGACACCACCACCAAAGATATATTTCCCTTCCCACCCATATCAACATTCCATAGCGACTATCCCTTCTGCGACTCCTTTGTTAGGTCCACACGCCCCAACAACCCACCCTCCTCTCCTGGCACCTTCCTTTGCCGCCGCAAGAGGTGTAAAACCTGTGCCCACAGCTGCTCCCAAGGCCTCAAAGGGTCCTTCCACAACCAGCAGAGATTTTCCTGCACATCCAAACACCTCATACACTGTGCTCTTGACATGGTCTCCGCTTTATTGAGGAGACAGGACCCAACGCGCAGAACGTTTTAGAGAACAGCTCTGGGACACATGCACCAAACAACTTTACTGTCCTGTGGCCGAACACTTCAACTCCCCCTTCCACTCTGTCAAAGACATGCAAATTCTGGGCCTCCTCCACGCCAAATCCTAGCTACCCAATGCCTGGAGGAAGAACGTTTCATTTTCTGCCTTGGGACCCTCTAACCAGACGGCATCAATACCAATTTCACCAGTTCCCTCATCTCCCCTCCACACATCTCATCCCAGATCTGAACTATCACAATCATCCCCACCAGCATCCACCTATCGCCTTCCAGCTACATGCCTTCCAGCTACATTCCTCCCAGCCCCATTCCCCTACCCCCCCCCCCCCCCAAGCCTCCTCCACATTTCTGATGACGGGCTTATGCCCGAAATGTCAATTCTCATGCTCCTTGAATGCTGCCTGACCTGTTGTGCTTTTCCAGCACCACACTTATCAACGCTGATCTACAACATCTGCAGTCCTCACTTTCTTCTAGTTGCAGAAATATTGCTATCAAGGTATATTCTGTCCTCACTCATTAACCATACTTATTCATAGCTCAACAAAAATCATTAAAAGGCACAGATAATTGATGGCACAGAGGAAGTCTGTGCCAGCCAAAAACAGCCTTATCTAAAACTAATCCCACTTGCCAACTCTTTCCTATAGCCGTACAGGTTATTCATCAAATGCACATCCACTTTTTTTAAAAAATGCAATAAAGTTTTTGCGTCAACCATCCTTTCAGGCAGTAAGTTCTAGACATCCACCACCCTCTCAATTTATAGCTGTACATCCGAGTTACCAACCTCCCAGCACAGGGAGGATCACACTCTCCTATAAAACTCGGTCACTCAATTAAATTTCCTTTCATAATCCTTGCTTTCAAAGAAAATAATCCAAGCTTATGCCATGTTTCCTCACAGCTAAACTTCTTGCAGCAAATTCCTTACAACTCTTCTGTTTCCTCTCGTGAGTGATCATATCCTTCCAGCAATAGTGTGACCGGAACTGTATGCAATACTGAATCAATGGTCTAATGAGCAAGTTCCAACAGAGTTTCCCTGCTTATATTTTAGACATTTTTAAATAATCCATTCAGTCATGTTATGATACTTCTGGATGCCTTGAACCCAAGCCATCTGCTCCAGTGGTAGGGACATTATCACTGTACCACAAAAGCTTTCCTACTTGTATTCTATGTTTGGTTAAGAAATTAAGCTATCCTAATATCATCTTGACTACTTACCCTGTCCTTTAGAAAACTGTGGACATGCATTTCAAAGTGTCTGTTTCTCGATACTATAATTTATTCCCAGGTCTTTTTGCCCTCAGTGCTGAATCCTTGTTGCTTTTCTAACCACATAATCAACCAAATGATACTTTCCTGCAATCTATGTAATTTCACACTCACCCAGATTTTGTTTCAGCTGCAAATTACTTAACTGTGGAAATCTAAACCATTAATATATACCGTACAAAGCAAGGGAGCCTTACAGAACCCACAAGGAACAACGCTCTAGTCACAGAAATATTTTGGATCCAACTTGGCATATGCTCTTAGATTCCATGGGGGTCTTATTTTTCTTGAAACTTTATTGCTGGAACAGCACAGCAGGTCAGGCAGCATCCAGGGAACAGGAGATTCGACGTTTCGGGCACAGGCCCTTCTTCCTGTGCCCGAAACGTCGAATCTCCTGTTCCCTGGATGCTGCCTGACCTGCTGTGCTGTTCCAGCAATAAAGTTTCAACTTTGATCTCCAGCATCTGCAGACCTCACTTTCTCCTCTGGTCTTATTTTTCTGACAAGTCTGCCGTGTAGGATCTTGTCAAAACTCTGATTAAAATCGATAAACATCAAAGCTACTTAGTCTTCATTACTCCCACCCCCTTCCTCCAAAATCAAGTTAGTCAGTCAAATAATATTCAGAAGAAATAAAGGCTGTACTCCGTAATCCAAGAATATTAATGCCGATTGCAATACTGCACTGCCACCCCGAGTGAAATCAGCACAAATAGCCATTCTGAGACTTCCTGGTCTGCGAAAGTTACATCGTTATCTGAACCAGAAATAATTATTGAAACTTAATTGAGTAAGATTTCACATAATTTATACACTTATTTAATGAGAAGTCAATTTTATTTAATTAACCAAAGCCAGCGACGTTACCTTGGTTTTTAAGAAACCGCACGATATCATTTCCCAAAACCAACAGCATTTAAATCCAATGTTTTCCTGATTTACCACGGTAAAAGTAAACAACCAAGCCATTCTACAGGTGACGATGATCGCAATTAAAATCGATCTGACTGGCAGGACAGTCCTCTGCTTGGCAGAGCTCTCCGCCCGGCTTAAACCCATCAAACCTACAGCCTCGAACAGCGAATGCAAGTTGCGGACGACCCAGGGGGGCAGAGGTAGCTACCTCAAACTGGCAAACCGGGTGCGAGACACCTCCAGTCGGCGGAGTGCCTTCTCTAAACCTCCCGGCTCAGCCTGAGCCAGCTGCCCGGAGAGGCTCCCCAGCCGGCGGCTTGGGCAAGCAAACCCACCCGCTCATGTTCCTCCAGCTCTGCCCCACCTTGACAACAACAGGATATTGTGTAAAAACACAGAACGACAGCAAGCAGCGCGCGTTGTTTATCTTTTACTCACAGATGCACAATTCTACCACGTAAGCATAGTAAGACCAACAAGCAACCAGCGTGATAAAAACGACGGGGATCCAGCCGACCACCCGTTGACAACATCTCAGGGCATTAGACGGCGCCATCTTCCTCCCCTCCCCCCACCGGAGGGCATTGCGTCATCACGTCAAACGGCGTCGTCCCAGTGGGGGGGGGGGTGTGTGTTTGTGCTTTAGTCACGTGCCGAAGAGTGTGGTGCTGGAAAAGCACAGCAGCTCAGGCAGCATCCAAAGGCAGGAGAATCAACATTTCAGCCCTTCATCAGGAATGAGGTGGGTGGCCCAAGGGGGGATGAGAGATAATGGGGGTAGAGGAATAGGGCTGGGGGGAAGGCCTTAGGTAGGTGAAGGTGATAGGTCAGAGCAGATAGGTGGGAAGGGAGATGGACAGGCCAAGAGGGCGGTGGTGAGTTGGAGGGTTGGAACTGGGTTGGAGGGGAAATAAGGAAACTGGTGAAATCTACGTTGATCCTGTGTGGCTGGAGGGACCCAAGGTGGAAGATGAGGCATTCATCCTCCAGGTGTTGGGTGATAAGGGTTTGGCGATAGCTTGGCATGCATATTCACTAAGTTAGTGGCACAGGTAGATAAAGTAATAAGCAGATGCCCCTATTAACCAAGTCATAGAGTTTAAGAGCAAGGAGGTTATGCTGGAAATGTATGAAATGTTGGTTAGACCACAGATAGAGAAAAGGAGAAAGTGAGGACTAGATGCTGGAGGTCAAAGTAAAAAAATGTTGCCTGCCCCTCTCCCGCGGTTACGTGAGGGCCCGGGTGTCCTTGGAGAAGGAGCATGTGATGTCCACCAACACCCTGGAGTTGTTCAGGGAGAGGTGGGTGCCGCAGGGAGTGGAGTGCATTTTTTCCCCCTCAAACTCTATTTTGATTTAATCCCTGCCCTCCCCTTCACTGTTTGATCACACAGCATTGCCCTTTTGTGAACGGCACTGTTTGTCACTGGCCACTCGGGTGTTTTCCTATCCTGGTGGTGGAAATTGAATAAAGATTTGTGCACTTTGTGTCTCTCACTGTGTCTCACACCTGCACACACACCATGGGTGCTGGGGAAAAATAAGCATTATCGCAGTTAGGCGGTAGTGTGGGGGTTAATTTTAAAAATAAAGAAAAAAAATAAACAAAAAACATGTTGTGCTGGAAAAGCACTCCACCGCTAAATCCTAGCCACCCGGTGACTGAAGGAAGAACACCTCATCTTCAGCCTTGGGACCTTCCAATCACGTAATCAATGTCGATTTCACCAGTTTCCTCATCTCCCCTTCCCCCATCTTATCCCAGATCCAACCCTCCAACTCAGCACTGCCCTCTTGAATTGTCCTACCTGTCCATTTTCCTTCCCACCTATCTGCACCACCCTCCACTGCAACCTATCACCATCACCCCCCACTTTCATCTACCTATCTCATTCCCAGCTACCTTTCCCCCAACTCCAATCCTCCCCCATTTATCTCCCAGCCCCCTTGGGGCCCCTCGCATTCCTGATGAAGAGCTTATGCTCAAAACGTTGACTCTCCTGCTCCTCGGATGCTGCCTGACTGGCTGTGCTTTTCCAGCACAACACTTTTTGACGCTGGTTTCCAACATCTGCAGTCCTCAGTTTCTCCTTGTTTTACTCAGAGCAGAAGAGACTGATGGGGTAACATGTTTAAATATTTAAAATTATGGGTGCTTAGATAGGGTAAACCAGAAGAGACTTAGTGGAGGGATCAATGATTGGGGGCATAGATTTAAAGTAAGTGACAGGAGGTTTAGAGGGGATGTGAGGAAACATTTTTCACCCAGACGGTTGTGGGAATCTGGAACTTACTATCTGAAAGGGTAGTAGAGGCAAACCCCTGAATATAGATGTGCACTTGCAATGCCAAGGCATACAAGACAATGGAGAAAGTGAGGACTGCAGATGCTGGAGATCAGGGCTGAAAATGTGTTGCTGGAACAGCGCAGCAGGTCAGGCAGCATCCAGGGAACAGGAGAATCGACGTTTCGGGCATAAGCCCTTCTTCAGCCTGAAGAAGGGCTTATGCCCGAAACGTCGATTCTCCTGTTCCCTGGATGCTGCCTGACCTGCTGCACTGTTCCAGCAACACATTTTCATACAAGACAATGGGCCAAGAGCTGGAAAATGGGATTAGAATACGTAGTTAGGTGGTTGTGTTTTACTGTGCAGACTTGATGGGTGTAAGTGCCTTTTTCTGCACTTAGATTTCTATGACTCTATCTCTATGACTTCCATAGGCTGGATAAATCTAATGCGTATGCAGTGGAGGAAGAATTCCTGGTATTTTCTTGAGATAGTTTTCTGAAGCAATATGTTGAGGAACTAACTACGATTCAAACTAATTTAGATCTGATATGCAATGAGAATGGCCTAACTAATAATCATATTGTAAAATTATTTTAGCGAATAATGATTATGGTGTGGTAGAATTTTCCATTAAGCTTGAAAAGATGTATTTCAATGTTAAATTATAGTCTTAAAACTAAATGAGGCGAATTATGAAGGTATGACGAAGAAATTGGCTATGGTGAATTGGAAAAACATATTAACATATTTAATAATTGATAGACAATGTCTTGTATTTAAACAATTAATGTTTTGTTTTCAAACAACATATATTCCTTTAAGGCAAAATATCAAACAGGGAAAGCAAGTGAGCCGTGGCTGGTAAAGGAGACATATAAAGTTCTGAAACAAAATTATAAGTTTAAGGGTGGGAGAATTTTAGAATTTAGCAAGGGAGGACAAAAAATTTGATAAAGAAAGCAAGAACAGGATTTTAATGTAAAAATTAAGAAACATAAATAACAGATTGTAAGTTATTCAATAGTAATGTAAAGGGACAAAGATTAGCATAGACAAATGTGAGTCCATTATAGGCAGAGACAGAAAATAGTAAACAGAGAAATGGCACAGAAACTAAGAAAGTATTTTGTGTCTGTCTTCACAGAGGCAACGACAAGTAATCTCTCTGAAATAATTAAATTTCAAAGCTCTAGTGAGGGTATGGGACTAAAAGAAATGGATATTAGTAGTAAAGTAGTTTTGGAAAAAATAATTGGACTGCAAGTCGTCAGGTTCCCAGAACCCCATTACCTTCATCCAAGAATATTGAAAGAGATGGCAAAGGAGATTCATTGATGATAATTTTTCGGAATTCTCTTAATTATGCAACAGTGTGAGTGGTAGGAGGAACAAAGGTTTTCAAGTTGTCAACATGGCAGCAGAGTAGCAGGGCTGAGCCCTGGACTTGTCTACTCTCATCTGCTTTCTTTATTTTTTCTTTTCTTCTTTTTACTTTTGCAGTAGGCCCAGAATGTGGACTCTTGACAGGGGCAGTAAGTCGTCAACTGCTATGGTGTCAGTGCCTGGACTGGGGTCTCTTGGCAGCAATAGGCCTGGAGCAGGGACCTTGCAAAAGTCCTGGAGGTGTGTTTGGGACCCCAGCTGATGAAGATGTACCCTATTTAATACTTTTTAGATTAGATTACTTACAGTGTGGAAACAGGCCCTTCAGCCCAACAAGTCCACACCGACCCTCTGAAGAGCAACCCACCCAAACCCATTCCCCTACATTTACACCTTCACCTAACACTATGGGCAATTTAGCATGGCCAATTCACCTACCCTGCACATTTTTGGACTGTGGGAGGAAACCGCAGCACCCGGAGGAAACCCACGCAGACACGGGGAGAATGTGCAAACTCCACACAGACAGTTGCCTGAGGCAGGAATTGAACCCAGGTTTCTGACGCTGTGAGGCAGCAGTGCTGACCACTGTGCCACCCATTAAACTATCCACAATATGCAACAATGATGTTTCACAATTAGATTACTTACAGTGTAGAAATAGGCCCTTCAGCCCAACAAGTCCACACCGATCCTCTGAAGAGTAACCCACCCAGTCCCATTTCCCTCTGACTAATGCACCTAACACTATAGCCAATTTAGCATGGCCAATTCACCTGACCTGCACATCTTTGGACTGTGGGAGGAAATCCACAAGACACAGGGAGAATGTGCAAACTCTACACAGACAATCACCTGAGGCTGGAATCAAACCTGGGACCCTGGTGCTGTGAAGCAGCAGTGCTAACCACTGAGCCACTGTGCCACTTATTTTCTTTTTGTACCTAAAGATGGCACCGGATTATAGCCACAGAACATTTTTCACTGTATCTCCCTCGATATATATAGCAATAAATAATCATTCATCATTCAAATACTGAATGGACTCACAAGACTTGACATTTGCCTGGACCTGTATTTTTGTTTTTGCTGCTGTTTACCTATTACTTACTTATCTATAATATCTAACTCTGTGATCTGCCTGTACTGCTCACAAGACAAAACTTTTCACTGTGTCTCGATAGACGTGACAGTAAATTTAATTCAATTCAATTCAAATAATTCAGAGTAGTTTTAAAATTTTAAAACATTGGAAAATGATGTCCAAAAGGACCTAGGTACCCTTATTCAAAAGTAATTGAAGAGTAGAGCCAGCAATTCAGAAGGCAGATTAGTGTTTATCGTAAGAGGATTTCAGTACAGGAGCAAAGAAGTCTTGCTTTAATGAATGACGCAATGGTTTACTCTGAATTACTACTCTATATCAATGCCACTATGCATTATCTCGTTATTTAAATGCTATTTCTTCATAACAGGTAAATCTTATGTGCATAAATACCAATACTCAGAATAAAGTTTAATGTCTTAGATATGCATTTATACTTTTAATCAATCTATCTTATTTACATTTATATTTAAACACCATTCCTTGTCAAATAATTTAGCAGACTCAGTGAGGTTAACTTATCATCATAATTTCTATGTTTTTTCCTCCATATTTTCTTCACACTTATTTATGTGTGAACACAATGTGATACTAAAAGAGAGGTCATACCCAACCAAAATTATTGAAAAGTAAACAAAAGCAGAGTGCAGTATACAATTTGTCAACAACAACATTGGGTGTGGTATATACAAACAGCTTTCAACATGTCAAATAAACTGTTTCAAGAGGATAAACAAAGCAATTAATGTTGCAGAAAGGAAAATCTTGTATAAGTATACCTAGAACTCACAGGGAGAAGTAGCAGAGCTTATGAAGGACTCTCAAACATAATATGGATAAATGAGAAACATGGGATTTTCTGAATGCTTTCGCATCCGCATGTGTAGGGGAGGTGATGGCGTCTTACCAATGTCATAGAAACTAGTAATCTAGATCCCCAAGCTAATGCTCTGGGGACCTGAGTTTAAGTTCCAACACGACAGATGGTGAAATTTGAATTTAAAAAGAAAATCTGGAATTAAAAAGCTAGCCTAATAGCAATCACATAATCACTGTCAATTGTCATAATAACCCATCTATTTCACTAATATTCTAAGGAAAGGAAATCTGGTCTTATCTGCATGTGACTGTATATCAACAATGTGACTCTTAACTACCCTCTGGTAATTAGGGATATGCAATAAATGCCAGCCTAGCTAGTGATGCCCACATTAATTGCAAAGGAACTGGATTATAAAAGGAAAGAATTGTTGTTACAATTATATAATATGTTGGTGAGACCACACGAGGAATATTGTGTCCAGTTTTGGTCTCCTTACTTGAGGAAGGATGTGGTGGCACAGGAGGCAGTTCAGAGGAGTTCATGAGGTTGATTCCAGAGCTGAAAGGGCTTTCGTACGAGAAACAGTTGAATTGTTTGGGTTGTACTCGCTGGAGTTCAAATGAGGGAGTACTGGAATGAGGTAGATAAAATACTAAAGAGGATTTATAAGGTGGATATTGAACTGTTGCACCCCCTTGTGGGACTGTCTTAAACAAAGAGGACATAGATATAGAGTGAGAGGAGATAGTTTCAAATCTGAGATGAGAAGAAACTATTTCTCTCAGAGGATTGTGAATCTGTGGAACTCAATGCCAGTGTGCAGAGTCAGTTAACAGATACAAGAAAGAAATAGATACTTTTCTGATGAAAAGCGGGATAAAAGGCTCATGGGGATCAGGCAGGGAAATAGAATTGAGAACGGGATAAGATCAGTCATGATCATGTTAAATGGCAGAGCAGGCTCGAAGGGCTGAATTACCTATTCCTAATCCTAAGTCCAATGTTCCTAAATTCCTATGTATCCCGTGAATGAATAAGAAAGAGATGCTGACTATCCCAGGTGAGGATTCATTTTCCAAGAAATGAAGGGCAAATTGTGACAACAATGTTGGGCTGAAGGGCCTGTTTCCACACTGTAGGGAATCTAATCTAATATAAAATAATTCATTATAGTATACTGATAAGGAATATACATCATTACTGACTGCAATAAATAATTTGAGAGACTATGGGGAACACAACTTTGAGTTGTACTTGAGGAAAAACACTGGAACCAGGGAAGCTCTGGATATCACAGAAGGTTTGTCTGTTGTGACAGAGCTGAATATTAAATGCACAGTTGAGGTGCTTGGCAAAGCTATTGACTCAGTTACAATGAGCAAAGCTCCACATGTTAATACTTGACCATGTGAATTAATCAGAAACAGGAATCTGCCGCTTCTGCAGTGTCTGCACACATACTTCTCTAAATCTGTTGGAGAGAGGATGCATTTAACTGAGGATGTGTGTGATGCAAAGATTGTGATCACATAAAAAAGCAAGGGTGACTGCAATCATTGCAAAAGCTAGTGAGGCAACGTCCTGCTCAACATCAAATATTTGTCCATGATGTCCTTGTCAGATGACAGACCTTGGTTTGACTACCCCAACTCCCAACATGGTTTCAGTCTTGGAAGATCTCTAACTGATACAAACCTTTCGGTCCGGCAAATGCAAGAAAAGTGCTGTGAACAAAAGAGACAGCTGTATATTGTTTTCATATATGTTGTGGTTCTGTTCGCCGAGCTGGAAATTTTTGTTGCAAATTTTGCAACAAAAATTTCCAGCTCGGCGAACGGAACCACAACAACGAGTACCTGAGCTACAAATCTTCACCCAAACTTTGTTTTCATATATCTCAGCAAGACATTCAACTATCTCAGTAGAGATGGTATACTTAAACTAGTGGAATAAAATTGATTGCCCACTGAAACAGCTTATTGTGATCTCGTCTTTCTACAACAGCGTGATGGATAATATCAGGAAGACTGGTAATACAGAGATCCACAGTGCAGTGTTGTACTACTATTTGGCATAGCCTTCTCTTTGCTGCTGCAGTATGACATCAGATCAAGTACAGACAATGCCTATCGACATATCAGAACTTACAGAAATCAGTTCCACCTACATTCAGGACAAATATACAGAAGCCCTCATCAAAGTCCTCATTTCATCTATGCTGAAAATGCCACAATAACATTTCATACTGAGGAACACTTTCAGCAACAATTGATCAGACCTCTTCACACCTCTAAAGATTTTGATTTGACCATCAGCATCGAAAGACAAGTGCTATGGTCTCCGATATTGCCATACTGCCATCTATCAGCATTGACAATGTGGTATTGGAAGTTGTTGATAGTTTGACATATCAGGGCTCCACAATCACCAGCAATTTGCAACTTGACACTGGAATCAATACATATATCAGAAAAGCCAGAGCATTTATGTCCAAGCCTGATATGAGAGTTAAGGACAACAGCAAATTGCCTGAAAAATTGTAAGTTTATCAAGTCTGCATCCTCAGAGAACTCCTATTCAGTGGTGAGGTATGAACAATATACACTGGGCAGGAGAAAAGGCTGAATAGCTTACACCTTCGCTGACTCAGATATGCTCCTGGAATCTCATGGAAGAACAAGATCATCAACTCTGAGGTCCCATTAGCATACTGCACACTCATTTCTAAGACAATGACATGTGCAGTATCTCAGTCATGTTCTTTGGATGGATGGCAACCAGCCTCTTTCAAGCTGATGAAGATTGTGGACCTTGACACTGATTACTAAAAGATGGTTATTGACAGCTGTGACCTCCAGAGGCTGACTGTTTGGAATGCTGTTGGAAGAGATGAGTAGAACCAGCATCATCTTTGCAGAAAATGTGGCAGAGACTGCCATGCTAGACTGAGGTTCCTGACTTACAACAAGCAACTTGAAACATAGAGTTTATGACCACAACAAACCATCTTATGGGACATAAGACTGCCCCCAAGGAAGCGACAGAATTATTGAAAGCAGTTAGTTAGGGTGAAACCTATGGCAGAGTCAGATTGTGTGAAGAGCACTTTAACAAACAGCTGATCAGTAGTAGAGATCTAGGGGCAAGTCACATTTGGATGGGCTTCACTTAAGCCAGATTCAAAGTAATCTCCTGATGAATTGTATAACTAGACGTGGATAGGGCTTTAAAGTATAACAAAGGTCAGGTGAAGGGAGATTTAGAAATCTCAAGAGAAAAGTTCAGGCAATAGGAAAGTATCGTAATTTTGGTAAAGATAAGCAGAGTAGGACAAGAAAAAAGTCAGTTTAATGTGAATAAATGACTAACATCCACATGAAGTTTTTTAAGCTAAATGCACAAAAAACATTTATAAACGTGCAGACTAGGCAGAAGAATTCTGAAGTGTCCACCCAATCTGGTTTTGGCTGTCCCTGTGTTGAATAGATAGTATTGTGAGCGACGAGCAAATAGCTTATATAATTGAAACTGCAGCTCTGTCTACAGTATCTTCCAAATCTGCAAACTTCTGGGAGGACAAGGACAGCAGATGCATGCAAACTCTACGATATGCAAACTTCCCTCCAGACAACATATACCATTCTGATTTGGAACAATATATTATCATACCTTTGCTTTTGCCAGATCACAATCCTGGACCTTCCATCTATCCAGTCTACTGATACCAGATGGCCTGTTACAGTTCAAGATGGTAACCTGCAACCACCTTCTCAAGGAGGCAAAAGTGAGGACTGCAGATGCTGGAAACCAGAGTTTAGATCAGAGTGGTGCTGGAAAAGCACAGCAGTTCAGGCAGCATCCGAGGAGCAGGAAAATCGACGTTTCGGGCAAAAGCCCTTCATCAGGAATAGAGGCAGGAAGCCTCCAGGGTGGAGAGATAAATGGGGAGGGGGGGCTCCAATAACCCACCTTCCCGTCCTGGCACCATCCCCTGCCACCGCAGGAATTGCAAAACCTGCACCCACACCTCCTCCCTCACCTCCATCCAAGGCCCCAAAGGAGCCTTCCACATCCATCAAAGTTTCACCTGCACATCCACCAATGTCATTTATTGTATCCGTTGCTCCCGATGCAGTCTCCTCTACATTGGGAAGACTGGATGCCTCCTTGCAGAGCACCTCAGGGAACATCTCTGGGACACCCACACCAATCAACCCCACCGCCCTGTGGCCCAACATTTCAACTCCCCCTCCCACTCTGCCGAGGACATGCAGGTCCTGGGCCTCCTCCGCCACTCTCTCACCACCCGACGCCTGGAGGAAGAATGCCTCATCTTCTGCCTCAGAACACTTCAACCCCATGGTATCAATGTGGACTTCATCAGTTTCCTCATTTCCCCTCCCCCCACCTTACCCCAGTTCAAACCTTCCAGCTCAGCACTGTCCTCATGACCTGTCCTACCTGCCAATCTCCCTTCCCACCTATCTGGCTCCACCATCCCCTGGCCTATCACCTCCATCCCCACCCCCATTCACCTATTATTCTCTTTGCAACCTTCCCCCACACTCCTCTCTGATCTATCACCTCCATCCCCACCCCCATTCACCTATTGTACTCTTTGCTACCTTCTCCCCAGGCCCCCCCCCCCCCTTTATCTCTCCACCCTGGAGGCTTCCTGCCTCTATTCCTGATGAAGGGCTTTTGCCCGAAACGTCGATTTTCCTGCTCCTCGGATGCTGCCTGGCCTACTGTGCTTTTCCAGCACCACTCTGATCTAAACACCAACTACTCAAGGACAATCAAAGATGAGAAACAAATGCTGTGGATGCAATATTGATCAAACTGACCACTTCACAGTCATTGTGGAGATGAATTCCCATCTTTATCCTGAAGATATAGTCCATTGTGTTGCGCATTATTAACATTCTTCTATCTTGAACAGATTAGGAGCAGATTTAGAAATGAATGAACCAAGATTGAATGAGCATTGCTTTAAAATTAGATATTGCCCTTTTAGAACCAAGCTAAGGATAATTTTTTTCTCTCAGTGGATTGTGTTACTTTGGAATTCTCTACCTCAGAAGGTGGCAAAGATGGTCATTAAATATTTTTAAGGTAAAGGTAGGCCAATTTTTGTTAGGCAAGGGAATGGAAGGTTATTGGGAGTGGATGAAAATGTGGAATTTAAAAGATAAACAAATCAATCGTGATCTTATTGACTGGTGGAGAAGACTCGAGGAGCTAAATTGACAATCTCCGCTCCTATTTCATATGTCCGCATGTTCATAAGAGAAGGTTTAGAGGACAATTGATAGAGGAGTTAAAAATCATAATGGTCTGGATAAGGTAGAGAGAGAGAAATGTTTCCTATTGGTGGAAGAATCGAGATCCAAGGGGCTCAGATTTAAGATAATTGGGGAAAGAAACAATGGAATATGTGGAAAATCTTGTTTTATGCAGCGTGTGTTTAGGATCTGACATGCGCTACCTGAGAGTATGGTGGAAGCAGTTTCAATCTGTTACAATACCACTTTAAGAGAGAGCATACTAATGAACAAGTCACCAGGATGTAAAGCATGTGCCTAGAAGCTCTTGCCTCTGCTACATTGATGACTGCATTGGCGCCACCTCGTGCTCCTGCGAGGAGGTTGAGCAATTCATCAACTTCACCAACACATTCCACCCTGACCTTAAATTTACCTGGACCATCTCTGACACCTCCCTCCCCTTCCTGGAACTCTCCATCTCCATTAATGACGACTGACTTGACCCCGACATTTTTTACAAACCCACCAACTCCCACAGCTACCTGGATTACATCTCTTCCCACCCTACCTCTTGCAAAAATGCCATCCCATATTCCCAATTCCTCCGCCTCCGCCGGATCTGCTCCCAGGAGGACCAGTTCCACCTCAGAACACACCAGATGGCCTCCTTCCTTAGAGACCGCAATTTCCCTTCCCACGTGGTTAAAGATGCCCTTCAACGCATCTCGTCCACATCCCGCACCTCTGCCCTCAGACCCCACCCCTCCAACCGTAACAAGGACAGAACCCCCCTGGTGCTCACCTTCCACCCTACCAACCTTCGCATAAACCAAATCATCCGCCGACATTTCTGCCACCTCCAAAAAGACCCCACCACCAGGGATATATTTCCCTCCCCACCCCTTTCCGCCTTCCGCAAAGACCGTTCCCTCCGTGACTACCTGGTCAGGTCCACGCCCCCCTACAACCCACCCTCCCATCCTGGCACTTTCCCCTGCCACCGCAGGAACTGTAAAACCTGCGCCCACACCTCCTCCCTCACCTCTATCCAAGGCCCTAAAGGAGCCTTCTACATCCATCAAAGTTTTACTTGCACATCGACTAATATCGTTTATTGTATCCGTTGCTCCCGATGTGGTCTCCTCTACATTGGGGAGACTGGGTGCCTCCTAGCAAAGCGCTTGAGGGAACATCTCCGGGACTCCTGCACCAATCAACCACACCGCCCCGTGGCCCAACATTTCAATTCCCCCTCCCACTCTGCCGAGGACATGGAGGTCCTGGGCCTCCTTCACCACCGCTCCCTCACCACCAGACGCCTGGAGGAAGAATGCCTCATCTTCCGCCTCGGAACACTTCAACCCCAGGGCATCAATGTGGACTTCAATAGTTTCCTCATTTCCCCTTCCCCCACCTCACCCTAGTTCCAAACTTCCAGCTCAGCACTGTCCCCATGACTTGTCCGGACTTGTCCTACCTGCCTATCTCCTTTTCCACCTATCCACTCCACCCTCTCCTCCCTGACTTATCACCTTCATCCCCTCCCCCAATCACCCATTGTACTCTATGCTACTTTCTCTCCACCCCCACCCTCCTCTAGCTTATCTCTCCACGCTTCAGGCTCACTGCCTTTATTCCTGATGAAGGGCTTTTGCCCGAAACGTCGATTTCGAAGCTCCTTGGATGCTGCCTGAACTGCTGTGCACTTCCAGCACCACTGATCCAGAATCTGGTTTCCAGCATCTGCAGTCATTGTTTTTACCAAGAAGCTCTTGTCAGTCTAACTGTATGAAAGAGTGGTTTTCTGTAACAGCTGTTATTGAACTTATGTAACAAATCTACATGATGAGCAATTTGTTCCAATCTTTAAATAAATGTCTAATTGCTAGTCCTCATGTAAATCTGATAATTTTGCATGACTGAACACAAAACTACAAAATGGTGATTATCTGTGGTTTTGCTTAGACAATGTGAAAACAGTGATGCAAATATGAAGACCATGAGAAAAGCCTCTCACAAGATTTCAAGTAGTACAGAAGCCATCTGTAATTCTAGGAGTCAAAATCAGGATACAAACAGTGCTAGCTGAACAGTGAGTATAAGATTTGTTAACTGGCCATCAGTACTTTATGTGAGCAATCTGTTGGTTTTCAAAAAGCCAAAGGGTCATTGAGCTATCATCAGGTGCGTTTCTCATACAAAAAATGTGTGTGAAAAGGAAAAAAACTTGGGCTAGGCCCAAAAACAGAACAAGGAAGAAAGGAGAAAAAAAAACACGTGAAAGAAACACAATTGTGCCATTGTTGAATTCTCCATTGAGAAACAAAGCTAAACTCTCAACAATAATATAAAACAAAGAACTGAAAATGCTGGCGATCTGAAACAAACATGCAAAGGGCAGCAAGTTACCTTTAAGGGTGATTATTGCTTGTTAACAGCCTCATTAACGAACAATCGCACCTTATTAATATGCAGCTTTTTATTCTACTACTCACCATAAGTCAACAAACGTCAACAATTCCCAACTTGAAAGTTTGATCAGGTACCTGGTGACTTCAGCTCACCATTTAATCCTGGGTTGCCATCTTGGACATCCGGCAACAATGTCTCAGGGCATGGTCCAGGACATCCGGCTGCATGCACCCCCATTTATGGATTTTGGTTTCCGATAACTGCCACAATCTCGGACCACTCATGGCACCTCTTCACTTCTCTTAGAGTCATAGAGTTAGAGAGATATACAGCATGGAAACAGACCCTTTGGTCCAACTCGTTCATGTCAACTAGATATCCCAAACCAATCTAGTCCCACCTGTCAGCCCTTGGCCCATATCCCTCCAAACCCTTCTTATTCATATACCCATCCAGATGCCTTTTAAATGTTGCAATTGTACCAGCCTCCATCACTTCCTCTGGCATCCACACACACATACCACCCCCTACATGAACAAGTTGCCCCTTAGGTCTCTTTCATATCTTTCCCCTTTCACCCTAAACCTATGCCCTCTAGTTCTGGACTCCCCCACCCTAGGGAAAAGACCTTGTCTATTTATCTTATTCATGCCCCTCATGATGTTATAAACCTCTATAAGGTCACCCCTCAGCCTCCGATGCTCCAGGGAAAACAGCCTTAGCCTATTCAACCTCTCCCTATAGCTCAAATCCTTCAACACTGGCATTATAAATCTTTTCTGAACCCTTTCATGTTTCACAACATTCTTCCGAAAGGAAGAAGACCAGGATTGCACGCAATATTCCAACAGAGGTCTAACCAATGTCCTGTACAGCCACAACATGACCTCCCAACTCCTGTACTCAATACTCCGACCAACAAAGGAGAGCATACAAAACGCCTTCTTCACTATCCTATTTACCTGCGACTCTACTTTCAAGGAGTTTGGAATCTGCACTCCAAGGTCTCTTTGTTCAGCAACACTCCCTAGGACCTGACCATTAAGTGTATAAGTCCTGCTAAGATTTGCTTTCCCAAAATGCAGCCCCTTGCATTTATCTAAATTAAACTCCATCTGCCACTCCTCAGCTATTGGCCTATCTGATCAAGATCCCATTGTAACCTGAGGTAACCATCTTTGCTGTCCACTACACTCCAATTTTGGTGTCATCTGCAAACTTACTAACCTATGCTCACATCCAAATCATTTTATAAATATGAAAAGTATGGACCCAGCACCAATCCTTGTGGCATTCCACTGGTTTCTGCATTTAAAAGTTGCACTTCGGGCTGCTGTGCACCTTTCATTGTAATGTTGCTGCAAGGACACTTTGTGCACAGGGACATATGTCAAGGAAGTGGACATCTTGCTGTATGACAATTGCAACATCAATCTCAAATCATTGCACCACATCTCAGTGGTGTACATGGCAAACAAACTGCATGTTCTTCAAGCAAAAGGCCATGTCTAAAGTCTTAGGGGAGCGGTCCACAGTGAAGTTATGGAGTCAGAGATCCTGGCATAGTAAGCCAATGGCAACCTCAAGCCCTGGGGCTTGGCCACAGTTGGGTGTCTAGTCAGAATTCTTTTGGTCCAGGCTTCCATGCCACTGAGGAGTAGGTCACAGTCAACTCTGTGGTTCCATCTTCTTGGGGTTAGTGATACCACAATCAGGGAGATGTATACACATCAGACAGAGATATAGGCACATCGTGTCCAGTTAGGTCACTCAAGTGGGTGGTCCACGGTAAGTCCATCAGGTCTGTCCAATAATGGCAAGGGGTAAGGAGAGAAAGTGGGCTGCTGTTGTGGGAAACAATTAGGGGAACTAATTCATGTGAGTATTGCTGAACAAAGGGCTGTGGGGAGTGCAGGTGCATAGTTCCTTGAAAGTGGAGTCACAGGTAGACAGAGTGGTAAAGAACTCAATTGGCATGTTTGCCTTTGTTGGTCAGAAAATTGAGTATAGGAGCTGGGACAAGATGTTGTGGCTGTACAGGACATTGTTGAGATTGGAATGCTGTATTCAGTTCTGGTGTCCCTCCTATAAGAAGAATGTTGTTAAACTTGAGGGAGTTCAGAAAAGATTTACAAGATGTTTCCAGGACTGGAGAGTTTGAACTATTGGTTAGGGCTGTTTTCCTGGAGCATCAGGAACAGAGGGATGACCCTATAGAGGTTTATAAAATGATAAGGGGCATGCATAGGGTGAATAGCAAAAATCTTTTTCCGAGGGTGGGTGAGTCCAGAATCTGAGGGCGTAGGTTTAAGGTGAGAGGGGAAAGATTTAAAAGGGACCTGAGGGACAACTTTTTCAGGCAGAGGGTGGTGCATGTATGGAATGAGCTGCCAGAGGAAGTGGTGGAGGCTGATACAGTTACAACATTTAAGAGGCATCTGGATGGTATAGGAATAGGAAGGATTTAGAGGGATATGGGCCAAATGGACAGGTGGAATTACATCAGATTGGATGTCTGATTGGCCTGGATGAATTGCACGGAAGGGTCTGTTTCCAAGCTGTATGACTCTATGTGGATTGGGAACTGCAGACTAGACCCAAGGGAATGACTGTTATGAAAGGGGGTAAATGTATATGCAAAGGGGAGGATACAGTAAAAGGCACGGAATTGAAAGAGGAAATGTTACAAATTGAGCGATACTGATGGCATTGCAACACAAGTTAGTCAATGTGTAGTTTAATTAAAAACTAGGCGAAAAACAGGATGCAGGTGCGATTGCAGGCCCAGCAGAATCAAGAGTCAAGAGAATCATGTGATTCTCAAACAGTTCATAGACTACAGCCCGCTTTGTATTGGTTATAACAGACACATACATGTCTGAGAAATGAATGGGAGCTATGATTTATGTGGTCACTCATGATTGGTCTGACAGCTCTAGAAATGTATAAAAGGCCAAGAATACAAGTACCAGTGGAGAAATCTCCTGGTGTAACTAATAGAGGTTGTCTCCTTATCAATGACAATTAAAGACTACTTGATACTTGACTGAAGTGAGTGCTATTTAGTCATTCCACCCATTACAGGATCATGTTGGAGATGATCTTGTCCACAATAACGACTTGGGGGTGGAGAAAGTGTATGACCACTCTGACATGGTTACCAGGGAATGGAGGGAGTAAGTTGAACAGGTGCAGACTTATACAGACTGGTTGATTAGAGACCTGAGGAGGTACAAAGCCAAAGGAAGGGCTATCAGAAAAGAAGTTTGGGTGTTTGGAGTCTCACCAACATGTTAAGATGGAGCCTGGAAATTGCCTGAAGAGAGCTCGCTGACGCCCTCCATCATCCTGGAAATTGCAACTGTGCAATGGATTAGAAAATGTCCATTGGTACAGGTGTGTGTGGCCTGCATTTAATGAGTCTTTGGGCAGTGTTGTTACCCATTGAAGGGCTTCACATCAGCGGGTTTTCCACCCTCTCAGGTCAAGGTACCCATTCAGGTATAGTTGTGGCCCAGAGAGAGGGAAGAAAGGTGTTGAGGAACAACATCTCATCTTCTACTTAGGTACCTTACAGCCTTCAGGACTCAACATTGAGTTTAACAAGTTCAGAACATAAAGCCTTTTCGTCTATTACATATCCCCACAACCTCAGGTCCTGGCATAAAACGTGGAGGCTTTCAGCACAGCTAACCCATTTACAACTACGCATAGTTCCTATTATCACTTATCTAGCTTCCCTTCTTCCCTGGCTTACTATCAGCAGTGTTTTTTTCTGCCCACCACTTTCTTTTTTCTCTCTCTCTGGGATCTTTCCAACTATCTGCTCATTCCTTCGCCACTCCACCCTAAAAAAAACAATAATCAATATAAATACCACTGGTTGTTTTGAATTCTGAAGAAGAGTCACTGGACTTGAAAAGTGGACTCTGTTTTCTCTTCTCAGATTCTGCCAGACCCTTAAAGTTTGTCCAGTGATTTCTGTTTTTGGAGGTGGAAGGCCCTGCTACCTCTGGGCTGTCCTGAGAGGAATCTTCTGATTGGCCTATATGTAGTTCCTCCTCTGACTGAAGGCCTCCTAGTACTGCCTTGTCTCCATGGGAGGATGGGCACTTTTAGTGAGATCATTGTTGCTGAGGACCAATGGCAAATACAATGGAGTATAGTTGTCATACCTTTCCAGCAGACCCTGAGGGTGCTGAATCTGGTCCTCATGGCAGCTGCCAACTGTCCATGGAGGCAGCCGATAATCACATGCTTGACGCAGCTGTGTCCGAATAGTATATCTGTAGTCCTGCAGCTTCTAGGCTGTGAGGGTCCCACATATCTGTCTGGTGGTTCTGTTTCTTCTTGATTGCCAACACCATGGTGTCTTCTCTTGCCTGGGCCTGAGCTGTTGTTTGTCCTCTAGTAAATCTCCGAGTGCCAGTGACCTGGAGTGTTTCATCTTCTGTCAGCTGTGGAAACATGGCAATGATGTCCTTCTGACTCTAACCTGGCTAAAGTTTCCTCTGCAGTGTCAGTATTGAGCAGCAGGGGATACAGGAGTAAGTCTCGCTGATGCTTCCTCAAGGCCTCTGAATTCTCCTCCTGAGAGGTGCTGGAAAGTCGTTCATGTGGGGTAGCCTATTTGATCACTGAGACACTGGCATAAAAGCATAAAAGACAGAAAGCAAACCCCCAGGTTTACAGATTATGTTTAAAGAAGAGATACCGATAGTGGAGCTTATGTAAGAACTGCACAAGAATGAAGAATGGTACAGTACTTACTCAGGTGGAAGGACAAGGACTATCTCCACAGGAACAGTTCCAGTCTTCTCCTGTGAGGGTCGTGATCTGTGTTAATGGCGGGGTGGCGGGGGGGGAGCGGTTTGGTTATGACATGAGCCTGATGTTGGGCACCCCACCACAGGTCCAGGCACTTTCTTCCCCTTGTGGACTGTCTTCTCCTGGAATGAGTGAAAGTGTGTGAATGAGTGAGTTGTAACTGGGTGGCATAGTTAATGTTGGTGCTGGTGGAGGAAAGGTGGTGAAATGGTCTGGATAAGTGAGGAAGTGGCACAGTGAGCATCCAGGGTTAATGGGACGTTGGGATGATGTTGGTGTGGTTTGGAGTGGGGCACGAGGACAGAGTGAGAGAAGATGTTGCAGGCAAGTGTGAGAGTAGTAATAGAGCATGATCCATGTTGGGAGGTGAGGGCAATAGTAGAGATAGAGTGAGTATGAGGTAGTAGAGAGAAGATGGTGGCTCTTACTCTGGCAGAACAGAGGAAGTCATTGGTCTTCTTTGGCTGTTGTTGTGCATTCCTCCAGACTGTGAAGACCCACTAACCTGGGTGACAACCTCAAACCAGAATGCCAGGTCTGGTGGTGTGGCATCTTCGCCAATTTCGGGGGAAGTGGATGTCTCCCCTCTGCAGAATCTGGTTGACCAGAGCTTCCAGGTTCCTGTCCATAAATTGAATGCCAATTTTTCCCTGTCTAGCAAGTCTGGGGAAAAGGTGACAAATCATGCAATTGGACTGCCAACACTTTACTGGTTTTACAACAGTTTTACAAAGATGTCACTGGTGTTAGGGATGTCAGTCTATTCTGGGGTAACCAGTGGATGGCAAGTTCTGTCTATGGCAAGTGGTAGAATCTGGCAAGCACCAATGTGGGATAACATAGGGGCAAAGTAGTTAGTTAATGAGGGGAGTTTGGGACAATATGTTGAGAAATCTCACTAGGTCTCACAGAGAAATGCATCCTTAAATCTCAATGAAATTGACACAACCAAAAGATCATAAGATTCAGCCTTCAATCACAACTGGTGAGGCTGTCAACCATCAGCCTAGAGACCACATCTACCATCACCTGCAGTTTTCTTTACACATAGATAATTTCATAAGCAAATCTCAAGACAAAGTCCCTTGCATCCTTTGTTGCTCCTTAGCAATTGATTCCATAACTAGATTTTCTGCATTATTATCTTTTCTCACGATTGGACTGATTTCATCTTTCATCAACGACACTATCTTGTCTCCTTCTACTTTTTTGCTTGTCCTTCCTAAAAATTAAATACCCTTAGGATGTTCAGTTCCCAGCTTTGAACACCCTGCAAACTTTGGAATTGCAAACACATTGAACCCATTTATGAGTATTCGCAATGTTAATTGATTTAGCTCATAGCAAGAGCAAACACATTGCACTGTGAACCTAACTGATTGAAGAAGTGAGGAGTTTTGATCCCATTCTTTAAAGGCTTTTACCGGTTTACCTCTACTCTTTTCTGTACATCATTAGAATGAACAAGATAAACACTTTGAATTCTGCATCAGAATTGATTATTTCAGGTGATCTAGTCATTCTTGATGGACCTACAGTGTTAACAATAACCTATTAGTTTGCATTCAACATGAATATAGAATAGAGTCGACAGTGTGGTGCTAGAAAAGCACAGCAGGTCAGGCAGTATCTGAGGAACAGGAGAATCGACATTTCAGGCAAAAGTCTTTCATCAGAAATGAGGCTGGTAGCCTCAGAGGTGGAGAGATAAATGGGAGGGGGCTGGGGCTGGAGGGAAGATAGCTAAGAGTGCAATAGGTAGATGGAGGTGGGGGTAATGGTATTAGGTTGGAGAGGAGGGTGGAGTGGATAGGTGGGAAGGAAGTTGGACAGGTGGGACAGGTCATGAGGGCGGTGCTGAGTTGGAAGGTTGGAACTGGGATAAGTGGATGGAGGGGAAATAAGGAAACTGGTGAAATCCACATTGATGCCCTGGGGTTGAAGGGTCCAGAGGCGGAAGATGAGGCGTTCTTCCTCCAGGCATCAGGTGGTTAGGGAGTGGCAATGGGGGAGGCCCAGGACCTGCAAGTCCTTGGCGGAGTGGGAGGGTGAGTTGAAGTGTGTTGCCTGTCTCCCCAATGTAGAGGAGACCGGATCAGGAGCAACGGATACAGTAAGTGACGTGTGGAAGTGCAGGTAAAACTTTGATGGATGTGAAAGGCTCCTTTGGGGCCTTGAATGGAGGTAAGGGGGGGGAAGGTGTGGGCGCAGGTTTTGCAATTCCTGCGGTGGCAGGGAAAGGTACTGGATGGGAACGGTGGATTGATTGAGTTGGGGGGGGGGGGGGGGGGGGGGGGGGGTGTGGACCTGATGAGGGAGTCGCGGAGACAATAGTCTTTACGGAAGATGGATAGGAGTGGGGAGAGAGAAATATATTTCTGGTGATGGGTCCATTTGTAGGTGACGGAAATGGCAGAGGACATCCATTTGTAGGTGGTGGAAATGATCTTAGCTCACAGCCTCATTCCTGATGAAGGGCTTTTGCCCAAAACTTCGATTCTCCTGCTCCTCTGATGCTGCCTGACCTGCTGTCCTTTTCCATCGCCATACTCTCGACTCTAATCTCCAGCATCTGCAGTCCCTACTTTCACCATAAATATAGAATAGACCAACATTTGCCCAGTCAGACATTTTATGGCCAACATGCATATTAGGAACGGATATTACTCATTCTTAGACTTGCACAGTACACAGCCTTGTTATCACATTTTGTTTGATGGTAGGGTAGGATATTGTGCTGATCCCAGCAGCAGAAAGCAAGGTGGATAGTGGATCTTAACTGAGTGGGTGGCCAAGAATAAGGCTCCTGACAGCATAATGGAAGTTTCTAATAAAGTTTTCTGAACTTTAAAGGTGGGTTGAGATCCTTTTGTTTGTATTTACCAGTTCACCAGAATTAAGTTCCCCTTCCAAATTAAGTTAACATGAATGAGCAATACATGCTTTCAGTTTCTAAACTGCACAGAAATGGCATGCAATGAGTGACAGAGTTATTTTCCTGGACTTTGGAGTAGCTCCTACTTTGTTTTATTGGAGAGCATTTGCCAATAGTGTTGAGATTAGGTGGTGGTAGTCTGAATTGGATGGTAAACAGAGGATAACTAAGTGAGAGAAGCTGGAGTAAAGCAGGATTAAGCTTGGTCAAGGGTGGAAGTCTGTTTAGCTGACTGAGAAGGGGTGGAAGGCCCAGTATGTTTTGCAGCAGGTAGGCCCTGGCTTTTAGGGAATTAAAAGTTGGCTGGGTACTCTTTAAATATGGTCCCAGGGTCTCTGATCCCTTAAGGTAAAGTTGGGGGTGTCAACTTCCTATCTACCTCCTCCACAAGATTTTCCCAGCTCCTTGGTCATGCTTCTGGAATCTGAGGGGCTCACCTCCAAATGGAAATGATACTTGCTTCTATATCTGCTGCCAATCTTATACTCTAGAATGGAAAATTTGAGCCTTAATCATGGACTGTGTTAGACATAATATTTTCTATTTGCAGACATATTCCAACAGCCTTTAAATTTACTAGCTGCATTTATATTCATGGAAATGATTATGTCATCAACTCCTCTCCAATTCCCAGCTTTTATACCTTCAACATAGTATTTGCTCAGAAACATCTTGATTCTCTACGCCAACTGAGTCCCTCCTATAACATCCACCTTTGTGATTTCTGGGCTCTGAACTGTATCTTAGCGTGCACATGGTATAAATCTCACCTCATTGTGCATTGACAAGTCTGACTATTTCAGATGAATGTCTCTCCCTCCCACCAGCCAAATCTTCCCAGTATTATGGAGCCAGCTTGAGGGTAATGACAACCTGAAAACTCGCTTTACATCATGAACTAGCTCTTGAAAAGATCTTCTCTGGTATTTTCTGATGGTAGGTGTGAAGAATTCAAAGAAACTGTTGTTTCCAAATTGAGGTAATCCGGCAGTTTCTATCCCCTTCTCTTCCCAACTTATCTCAACTATCTTGCTTTTCTTTAATTAGATTAGATTACTTACAGTGTGGAAACAGGCCCTTCGGCCCAACAAGTCCACACCGACCCACCGAAGCGCAACCCACCCATACCCCTACATTTACCCCTATACCTAACACTACGGGCAATTTAGCATGGCCAATTCACCTGACCTGCACATCTTTGGACTGTGGGAGGAAACCGGAGCACCCGGAGGAAACCCACGCAGCCACAGGGAGAACGTGCAAACTCCACACAGTCAGTCGCCTGAGGCGGGAATTGAACCCGGGTCTCTGGCGCTGCGAGGCAGCAGTGCTAACCACTGTGCCACCGTGCCGCCCACAATCCTGGCGGCACGGTGGTTCTGAGGTTCTCTTCAAATTTGCTTTTTCCACCATGCATATGTTTGGTTTTTCAAAGCAAGCAATTTCTTCTCATATCTATTGTTGCTGACATTCCAAATTTACTAATTATTCAGGAAAATTACCTCTCCCTACCTTCTCTCTAGCTCAGGGCTAGCCGTCCAACTTTGCACAGTGGTAGTAAAGTTTGCACTAATCCGAGGTACATATTTTAGAAAGTCTTTCAAATTCATTTTATTGCACCAAATTACTCATCTAAATTTGCATTCTAAAAACTGACAAAATAATTTAAGAAAGTCAACATTAAAATAATAACCTTCAGGAAAAAAGTGATATTAAAGGAAAATACAGGATTGTTTATGGTGAAATGTATTTCTAAAATACATATTGCGAATATGGTTACAGTGTGAACTTGCATGGAATTTTGGCACATATCCTAAGATGTGCTGTTGGTAATTCTTTTCCCTCTTATAGATTTGTTATCTTCAACTATCAATACATTGTATCGTTCATTGTCTTTAAGAAGCAACACATAAGGAAAATATCATGACTTTGCACAATTTTGAGAACAAAATGTTAAAAATGCAAAATTAAAATTGGAACACTTGCCAAACAGGACGTTGTTGCTTTTCAGAAAGCATTCATTCTGAAATTTTTTTTATAAGCATCAACACAGAACATTTTATTTCAAGAAATCAATGAAATTCTAGCAATAAAACAGAATCAAATATTGAATTTGTACACATTATTTCATGATAACCAATAAAATCTAATTAAAACTCTTATTCTTTCGAACTAGATTAAATTGTATTAAATTATTATAAATTTAATGTGCACACATATAAAAATGTATAAGTATCAGGCAGTCCGAGGCTGCAATAGGTTCTGTTCTTGAGTCTGTTCACAAGTCAATTTGCTTGCAAATTGGAACACAATGCAAGACAACATAAAATAGCTGTTTGCGTTGATTGGAAATGTTCATATGTTGGATCTTTAAAATTACACTTCTGTATGGAATCGCATTCTTCAGTCAGATGTCTGGAAATTGGACACCTATATATATAAAATGGTACCATCAGTCACTGATACAATTCATGGAGCCTTGCTTTTAATAAAATGCCCATCAGTTACATTATTTATTAAAGGATTTCACCTCAATATTTTTTCTCACAAATTGTCCCACAGGAAGATCTACAATGTTAACAATTCCAATTAGAAGCAGTTGACCAACTGAACTATTTTGAGATTTATTGATTTGAATGTCAAGCTGAAGCATTGTTGTACCAGGTTCTTCTTTAGCTCTTTAGTTTTGAATCACCTTCTTTACTCTTTACAACGAATGTAGTACAGAATTTACCATTGTAGGTTTCAATTCACTCAAACATTGACTAAATTCTCTATTGGATTATGAAAATAGTTTAGACTGAAGTAATTGCTTCTCAGATTCAAACATTTTGCAATGCTGCCACGGATAGAAAAATCAAAAAGAAAATGTACTCTGAATATCAGTAGAATTCCTGATACAGATAGCCAAGGGTATGTTTACAATGGATGCAGGCTAGTATTTTTAAAAACAGGCATAAGTTATGTTGTCTTTATAGGATCAGGATAATCTACTGTGAAGTAAATACAGTTTCAAACAAGCTGAATATTCTCATTTACTGATGTGCATCAGTGCTTCAATGGTTTAGTGATTTAAGCCTGGCAATTATCTATCATTTAGTTGCATACCTCAAGGATTACACCAAATACTTTAACAACAATTGGATTAAAGGAATGATTGTTGCTCCCTTGGTGTGCTAAGAAAATACTTGCACTGGTCACATGTGTTATGACTCATAAATTTAAACACAGATTTCACAAGCCAACTTTATTAGTGCAAAAGCAGCAGATTTAATAAAGATTCCAGATGTAGTAGATTCTGATGAAATCATTGTAGTTCTTACATATTCAAGTAAAATAATTAAACCAAAGGGCAGTTTTATCTAATTTCTAAAAAGAAATCACAGTTGTTGAAGAATAATTGTTTTGAGACATTAGGATAAATTACCTCCAGCGTTACAATGTAGGATAGAATTTTACATCTTAAATGTAATTTAAAAACAATTCTTATGTTTTTAAAGTCATATTTTGTCTTAGATTCTTAAAACAAACTTGTATACAAGAACATAAAGACATTCAATCAAGTCCCTGAATATTTCATGTCTTGCACTGAAGCAGCAGAGATTAAATGTTTTTAGGGCTAAAACTGTTTGTATAACATCACTTCTGGTGTTGCATAGATCCTGTTGATTTATTGGGGCAAGCAATACTTTAGACATTCCTTTGTGATCTTCTTCAATTATATCAATGAAGAATGCTACCCAGGTAGAAGCTCCTTCTCTTCTTGCCCCTGAGATCTATGTAGTGCATTCAAGGTCGAGTTAAGCAAACAGATTTCTTCCTTTGTATTTTTAAGAGCATCTGAGAGAAATAAACTGCCTGAAATATACAAAGAAGGTCAGTGATTTAACCACTTTAATTTTATTTAAAGTTCATTGCCTTCAAGAAAATAAATGCTGAATAAAAGTCCTTATCTGGAGGAACAAAAAGTCAAAAATACCACAGACATCTTTAATAGAATTATGTCACATTTAAGTGACAAAATTGACAGTGTTTTTCATTATTACAGTATTGTGCAGGCTTGTAAACAAATGTGAAAATACATTTTCATGAGACAATGTTTTATTTTTATGTAAGTACACTGTTTGTATATGTAAGCAACATCACACTTATTACATTTTATTAAACTCTGGATGCTTTCTAGTAATCCTAAATATGTTGAAGCTTGTTTTAAATCACCCATCACAAATTTCCTCAACAAACTGGCTCTCATGTATAGCCCTGGATTATTTTATGTAAAAAGACTTTATGGTCAGTAGGTTTAACAGGGGCTTCTTCCAGTCTGCTTCCAGGCTTCATGAACTCCAACAATAGTCTCCTTCTTCACACATTTAAAATAGCCCTTGAAACCATGTTTTATTGGCACCTGTTGAAACCAAAGTATAAGTCTCAGTTACTGTAAACAAACAGATTTTTCTTGTCATAACCTATTAGGGTCATTTTGTTCCAGTTTAAATTATTTTGGACACTTTTAGGTTAGTATTCAAGATTTTTATAAACCCAGGAATGTAGGTATTATCCAATAAGTATAAAACTATCAAATATTATTTGTCTTCCACCTTTTCACATATATCCAATATTCTGTAAATCTAAAATTTTCCATCTTCTATTGTCCATTGTGAAACTGCTACTGTGTTCCCAAATTTGGTATCATCCATGTTTTTTTTTAACATTTAATAACAAAAGAATACATGTTCAACCTCATTTATTAATGTTTTTCTGAATCCACCAGGTCTTTTTCCCTAACTGAAGTACATTGTTGTTGTTGTGTAGGTTATTCAGTCAGAAATTTAAATGTTGTGAAAGAGGACTAACAAGGGTAAACATTGTATCACAAATAGTCACTCTTAATCCAAGTTATGGGATCACTCCCAGGAATACCATTCAGTCCACCCAAATTCACTGTCTAATTTATTTAACAGCTTTCAAAGCTTTCATTTCTACTATTTTATTTGAAAGTCCATTCCTTGAATGGTAGAGGATGCTCTCCCTGGCTAATAACTTGAGTGAGTTACGCATTGAAGAGAACACTGGCTTCCTAAAGGCATTTAACTGCCATTAATATGCTGGATTCAGAACTCTTGCCCTTCTGGGTCAAGGAAACTCCCTCAGACAGCTGCCAGCTAGTCAGATGTCAGAAGCTCCAGCCCGATAAATGTCAGAAGCTCCAGCTCATTGGGACAGAGTTGTGTATTGCTGTATCTAGGATTTGGTCATGTGAGAAATGGAACCTGCCTGCTTCTCCCCACCTGGAGGTGAAAAGGCTGGTGTTTGGGAGGCCATGAGGAGATGGCAAACTGGTGTGGGGGTAGCCCTCCAATGGGTCCAGGAAAGAAATGCTGGGTTGAATGTTTGGTGTGCTGCTGCCAGTTAAAGTTCTACAGTAGTGGGTGAGGCCCTTAAGTGGGCATCCCCCACTTGATATCCTCAAATTGTCCCATTAATAGTTGGCTGGCCAAAGCCAGCTCCATTGCTGGGAAAATGCAGACAACGCATAGGTAGGAGGGTGATCAGTGTGCATGCACCTCCCAGATTTAATGAGTCTCACACCTTTAAACCAAGGGGAGGTGAGCATTAAATCCAGCCTCTTGTACATATCACTTATTGTGAGAAGATTTTTGTGATAATATTAAATTTACTTTTTATTAATTTAAACTTGTGTCCCTTTCATTGATTCCCAACAATTAGTAATCTTCATAATTTAGCCTTCCCATTTCTTGCCTGACTATTTCACACTCTGCTGTAAGATTGCTGAAGGGCCCAAATATTTTGATCTGAGAATCAGGATCAGTCTTGTGCCATTTCTCTGCACTGTTTCTGTTATGTGAATATCTCCTTTATGTCTTGGTGACAAAACTGGATGTAAACAAAGGTGCACTATAAGTTTAATCAAGATTTCCTCTTGTTTTGGTTTTGCAGTTTACATTCTGTAGGCTCTGTGTTGTACACTCATCTATATTACATTTTATATGCTTTTGTTCTGTTTATATTCAGTTTGTTCAAAGCATCCTGCAAATTCTGAGATGCCACCTGCTTCTCTTGACACAGTATCAAATACAAACTGAACTAATTTGCATTGAATTTTTCAAAACAATCCATTGGGATGAATTAGAAACATTAGTACTCCTAAATTGCACTCTGGAGCATCCTACTCCAACATAACTGAAAGCACCCTATTGGTTTTGACTCTTCAATCAATTTTGTCTCTATTCTGTACTTATCCAGAATTGAGACATTGTACTGATCTGGAGTTCTTTTCTCTAGGAAAGAAATGACTGAACGTTGAACTAATAGTGGTCTTAAAGATTTTAACAGTGTAGTAGGGTAAACATGGAGAAAATGTAACACGATCCCATGTATTAGGGAGATGAAAACTTGGCAGGGGTGGGGAGAGGTTATGAAGAGGAAGACAAATGCAATCAGGAGATATAAGATAAATCACTAATAAATCCAACAACTAATTCAGGAGAAACTTCACTGACTAGGGAATAGTTAAAATGTGGAACTTATCTCCACAAGGTTAAAGTTAAAAACATAAATGTGTTTAAGCGAAGATATATTAGGAAGGCTGGAGAAGTGCTGTACTGCTGCTATCGTTCAGATCAGATGTTAACCCAAGGTCAACCTATAATTATATTCACTGGTTTGGAAAATGCAGCAATTGTATTTGGAACTTGAATATCACCTTCAAGCCACGATGCAGTCTTGTCATAATCACTCCAAGGAACTCTTGTTTGCTCAGACACCCATCTCCATCCACATCAAAAATCCTGAAGACAGTATCAAGAACATTATCTGATAATTCTTGCCCTGTTGCAACTTTCACAGCTCTCTTGAATTGTCCTAAATTTAACATGGAAAGCACACATAATATTGAGACAAAGTTATTCCGATATCATTGAAAACATCAAGATATAAAAAAAACTTCTCCTTGAAGAAGTAATATATTGTTGCAAAAGCTATCATGGATTTATGTAGCATTTCTTATCTAGTTGAAACATGTTAAATAGATATAAAGGACAAAGTTTAATGTACTTAATAAATTTGGCGTGATGTAAACTTTTCAGCTTTGCTCATCCAGTTAAAGTTGGAGCCCATTCAAATTTAAGTTTGGAACTATACTATACCTCCAGAAATGCAATGTCATTGTTGAAGGTCTAGGAGTGTTGGTATCTTACTATCTGGTATTTCTATTCATGTTTTAGTTATCTGCAATGGGATTGAGTATGTCAGTTTTGCTTTTCTTATCTGGTACAATACGAGTTGTCCTGGGAATTCCTTTTACCTTTTAAAAAATTCAAAAATAAATAGAAGTGGCAAAGAAATCATCAGAGAGACTTTGCATCCACCCGAGCTGCATTGCATAAATCCAGGTTGCAAAATCAGCTGGAGACATGAGGCTTGCTCAGAAAATGTGCCAATGCTTCACAAAGAAGGCTGTTCTACAGGCAAGACTTGGTCCATTGTATGCCATGCTGATTTATGCACAGAAAATTAATCACATGCACAGGAAACTTAACAAGCTCACATCTGTAAAGTCTGGGTGTCAAAGGCATAAGGATTATGCCTGAAAGCTCAATTTGTGATCCTAATGAATATAATGGCACATTCTCCAAGACCAAGGCAGCTATAACCTGACTGGTAAGAAACTGAAATTATGTTCACTTGAAGGGAAGTGTGCTGCTTGCAAACATTTTTTTGCATACGTTTAAAGGAAAGCTAGGATGTAAGTGGCTGGTACGTCAGTGCTGGGAAAGAAAAATTGCCTTCAGTAATTCATTTTAAGAAGTGCAGACGATCAGGCTTGCCGGAATAGAGACATCATAAAGGCATTTTTACCAACAAGAATAAGAGGTGACAGGAAAAAATAAGTGAGGTGAACATAAGGTATAGCTCTGAATTCTCAGTAAGGAAACGTAACCGACATTCCTGTTTTGTGACTCTGGAAGTAGATGTGGTGCATTCAGAGGAAGTTACAAGGAAGGTAGTCAGGAAGGTAGTCCATCACGCCATTCCAAAGCACCACAGGTCATTACGGCAATATGTCTGTCATGAGAGTGAAGTTGGAGGCCACAGCTCACCAATCAACAGAAGAATTGTAAATGGCTGAATTGCTCTTCAAAAGCAGTAAGTGAACTTCCATACATTTATCAATACCCAGAACTCTGGCGCCCACTAATGTTGGAAGGTACCACATGCAGACATGTTATGAAAAATACAGGATGTTACTACTCACGTTATAAAATTTAAACAAAGACCTTTCCTGGTTTATGTATCACACTCCTGGTTTTAATTTCTGCATTTGGAAATAAATCCACAATGTCAAGCAAGCCTGGATTTGGCTGTAATGGATGTTTCAAAATCAGATTTGCATAAACAGGGTTATAGCAACACTGAATAAAGAGCAATATATTTCCAGGTCAGCATGGTGAGTAGCTTGGAGGGGATCTTGCATATGGTGGTGTCCTCATCTTCTGTCCTTGTCATCCTAGATGGGATTGGTCATGGATTTGGAAAGTGCTGACTAAGGATCATTGGTGAATTACTATAGGGCATCTTTTAGATGGTACACACTACTGCTGCTGAGTGTCGCTAGTAAAAGGAGTCAATATATGAAGATGTGATGCCTATCACACGTTTTGCTTTGTCCTGGATGGTGTCAAGCTTCTTATGTGTTGGTGGAGCTGCACTCATCCGGGCAAGTGGGGAGTATTCCATCACACTCTGCCATGTGCCTTAGATTAGATTAGATTACTTAGTGTGAAAACAGGCCCTTCAGCCCAACAAGTCCACACCGACCCGCCGAAGCGCAACCCACCCAGACCCATTCCCCTACGTTTACCCCTTCACCTAACATTACAGGCAATTTAACTTGGCCAATTCACCTAACCTGCACATTTTTGGACTGTGGGAGGAAACCGGAGCACCCGGAGGGAACCCACGCAGACACGGGGAGAATGTGCAAACTCCACACAGAGAGTCGTCTGAGGCGGGAATTGAACCTGGGTCTCTGGCGCTGTGAGGCAGCAGTGCTAACCACTATGCCACCATGTAGACGGTGAACACATTCTAGGGAGTCAGGAGGTGAGTTCTTCACTGAAGGATTCCTAGCCTCTGCCCTGCCCTTGTGGGCACAGCATTTATATGGCTAGTTCAGTCTCTGGTCAATCATTCACCCAGGTTGTTGATAGTGGGAGATTCAGCAACAATAATGTCTTGAATGACCAAGGGCAATGGATAGATTCTTTCTTGTTAGGGTGACCATTGTCCAGCCTCACTGTAGTGTGAATGTTACCTGCCTCTTTTCAGCCCAAGGAGAGATTTTGGATACAGGCCTTGGTGCATTCTGACATAGATACTTCGTTATCTACGGAATCGTGACCATTGTGCAAACATCAGTGAACATCCCCACTTCTGACCTTATGAGGGAAGGAAGGTCATTGATAAAGCAGCTGAAGTGGTTGGGTCTTGGAAATTAGGTAAAAGCAATGACTGCAGATGCTGGAAATGAGATTCTGGATTAGTGGTGCTGGAAAAGCACAGCAATTCAGGCAGCATCCGAGGAGCAGTAAAATCGACGTTTCGGGCAAAAGCCCTTCATCAGGAATTCCTGATGAAGGGCTTTTGCCCGAAACGTCGATTTTACTGATCCTCGGATGCTGCCTGAACTGCTGTGCTTTTCCAGCACCTCTAATCCAGAATCTTGGAAATTACCCTGAGGGTCTCTTGCAGTGATGTCCTCCACAGTATCCACAAACCTTTACTTTCTTGGCTACTATGGTAGAATTGTCTGCTGACCAGTTTTGTCCAGGGCTACACAGGTAGAAGGACTCATGAGGAAATATACTGGAGGACATTCAAGACAGTAGGATGAAGAATGTAAATAGATTCAAAGAACCACAAAACTATTACAATGTAGCCCATTGTGCCAACACTAGCTTAATTATCTATTACCAATCTCCTGCCTTTTCCCCTTAACCCTGCACACCAAAACACAGCCAATGCCCTTTTGAATGCCTTAATTAACTGACCTTCACCATAGTTCCAGGCAATGTATTCCACACCCTAACAATTCACTGTGTGAGAAAGTTTTTTTTTCATATCATCCTTGTTCCATTTTCATATCACTTTAAATCTATGCCCTCTCATTCTTGTTTCTTTAATGAAAGAAACAGAAATGGAAACAGCATCTCCCTACCTACTCTATCCAGCCTACTCATAATTTTGAAAACCCTCTATCAAACCTCTTCCCAGGTTTCTCTCCAGGAGAACAGGCCAAACTTCTTCAATCTATCTTCTTTGCTAAAGTTTCTCCCACCTGGTACTATTCTAGTAAATCACTTCTGCTCTCTTTCCAATACATTTGCATTTTTTCTATAACTTGGCTCCCAAAACTGTATACAATACTCCGGTGGAGATCTAACAAATGTCATGTACGTGTTCAACATCACCTCCTTGTTCTTGCACTCCATACCCCTAAGAATAAAGCAGAGAAAACTGTTTGCCTTATTTACTGCTTTCCCCAACTGACCCATCCCCTTCAATGATCTGTGCACATGTACACCCTGCTCCTGAACCCTTTAGAATTGGGTCTCAGAAATTACCCCAAGGAAAGCCTGCAGCGATGTCCTCCAAAGTATCCACAAACCTATACTTTCTTGGCCATTATGGTAGAATTAAACCCAATTTTGTGGTGTCTTTTAGTGTTTTTCTGATCAAAGTGCATCACCTCACATTTCTCTTGAACCTCATCTGCAACCTTTCTGCTTATTTCACCAACTTGTCAATATCCTCTTGAGTTTCACACTGTTCTCCTCATATTTCACAATTCTTTGAAGTTTCAAAGCTCTCCCTCTTCCATCAACTTTCCAGTTATACATTCATTTGCCTTTATCCTTTTATTTCTGCAGCAGGTAAAATCAGCATACATGATGAAAGCATAGATTTAGATCTTATGTGACATGAATAATCCAACTCCAATACATTCTATCATTTTTATGCTGTTTGATTAAAAAATACCTTCAAAGTCGAAATACCTTTCTGTTTTCAGAATAATATATAATGTTGCACTGTACATACCTATTCCAACAGGACGGTTAGCTGCAGTGAACATATTCATAGTGAAAGCAAAATCTTCAAGATGATTCATAAAATGGCAAAATGCCCTGAATTCTTGAAAGGAAATGCTCTGGAATATAAAGAAACACTAGTTAATATTTAAGAATAAGTTCCAAGTGAAAAGTATAGGAGCAAAGATAGCAGAACATAGTAATAAAGAAAGAGGACAGGAGAGATTGAAAAATAGTATAAGAGAGACAGATTGACATTCTTAGATTATGAGACTGGAAATCCACCGTGGCTGCGTTCTGGTCTAGGTTGAGTTACTTATGTTCAGTCATAGAGAAGTGGGAGACTTTGGTGCCAAAATTGGCTTTAATACCACTACGCTAGGCAGGGAAATAAAAATCTGCCATTACTCCTAATGCTCCCTAAGTGGCCCATGCTGGATGTGCAAGCGTGTAAATGTCGAGTGATGGGAAGACTGGGATCTCCTGCTGGGTTAACAAATACACAATGCCTGTTCAGCTATCGCAGATTTGGATCCACATCTCATTAACAACCCAATAATATCAGAAATGGAAACACAGAAGTCAAGGATAGAGGGGGAGGGGGAGAGAGAGAGAGAGAGACAGAGAGAGACAGAGAGAGACAGAGAGAGAGAGAGAGAGAGAGAGAGAGAGAGAAAAGAATCAGAGAGGACCAGCTGAGGGTGAGACAGAATGAAAATTGGAAGTAAAACTAATTAATTTTTAAAATTCCAGATGAGAGTAGGAAGCTTGATGTTTAACTTGTCTATTGTGGGTGAAGGCCTTTTGTAGGATTGGAATAAGGAATATTCCACATACCCCACAAAGAAACAAGCGTAGCTGGGGGCTATGCAGTTACCCATAGCCACACCTTTGACTTAGAGAAAGTGAGATGAGTTAAAGGAGAAGTTATTCAAAGTGAAACTGAGCTTAGCCAGGAAGAGGATGGTGGTGGATGGAGATTGTGTAGAGTTCTCTTCAAGGAAGAAGCAGAGACCCTTCAAACCTCCTGATGAGTGATGGGTGTGTACAGGGATTGCACATCTATGGAGGAGAGGTGGTGGCCAGGGCCAGAAAACCGGAAATTATGGAACCGACCAAAAGTATCAGCAGACTTATGAATATAAGTGAGGAGAAACTGATCAAGTGGGGGGAAAGAAATCAATAGTGGTCCAGTTTATGCATTTTGGAAAGAAATACAATCAGGAATGTTGAGGTTGTACAGGATGATGGTGAGGCCACTTTTGGAGTACTGTGTACAGTTCTGGTTGCCCTGCGAAAGGAAAGATATTATTAAATTGGAGAGGGTTCAGAAAAGATTTACCAGTATGTTGCCAAGGATGGAGCATTTGAGTTATAAGGATAGGCTGGGACATTTTTCACCAGAGCGCATGAGGTTGAGGGGTAATCTTATAGAGGTTTATAAAATCATGAGGTGCATAAATAAGGTGAATAGCAAAGGTCTTGTCCCTAAAATGGTGAGCTCAAGACCAGGGGGCATATTGTTAAGGGGAGAAGAGGAAGATTTAAAAGGGACCTAAGAGGCAACGTTTTCACAGAGAGAGTGGCTTGTGTGTGGAATGAACTGCGAGAGGAAATGATAAGTGCAAGTACAGTTGCAACATTAAAAGACATTTGGATAGGTACATAAATAGGAAAGGCAAATGCAGGCAAGTGGGACTAGTTCAGTTTGGGAAACTTGGTTGGCATAGCCAAGTTGGACCAATGTGTCTGTGCTGTGTGGCTGTCAGGGAAAATGGCAAGAGGCAAAATCAAAATCTTTTGCTAGACTTTGCTTTAACCGTAAGAATTACAAAGTAAATATTTATGCCAATGTGAGTATCTTCTCAATTCTTCAGGCCTTATTGTCTACCAGCATGAAACTCTTCTAGCAGCAGTCTTTTCATAAGTACCATGGAACAATAAGGAGCTGTAAAAATAGGATTGGAATTCAAGACAAGAGGAGGCAGAAAGCAGGAAACTATAGACCAGGCTATAAAACCAGGTTAATGTTAGAGGAACATAAGTTCGAATCTCACTGTGGCAGATGGTGAAACTTGAATTCAATTTGAAATCAGGAATAAAATGGTCCCCTAATGGTAGCCATAACCAGTTATTGTAAAAATCCATCTGGCTTGTTAATGTCCTTTAGGGAAGGAAATCCGCCATCCTTACGTGGTCTAGCCTACATACGACTCCAGACACTTACTAGGTAAGGATGGTGGATTTCCTTCCCTAAAGGTAATTGTAACTAATGTTACAAGCTCCTATTACAAAGAAGGCTATTTATATATTTTTTGGCATTGATTACATATTTGCTTGAGATATTAATTCAAATTGAAAGGAACGGTATATGTAAATACTGCCATTGAGACAAAATATGTCATCTATGTCAAAACGAAGACAGTTGTAAATGTTGAAATTTGAAATTCATATTGTAAAAGGAAACTTAATTTTAGGTAAATGCTAACCTCCCCTGGAGGTAATTTCCTCACGTTCTTCCAGTAAATATTACGGTTTTGCTCTTCAGTGAAATGGAGCAGCCAAGCTGCAAACTCTTCTCTTCTCATGGTTTTCATGCCTCGAGAGAACTCTGTAAATTCAATCTCTTGCACTTCTGTTTGCAGATCTTCCATAAATCTAAAAAACGAACACACCAGAGATCAAAGTTTTTAAAATGTCAAAATCCAGCCCAAGAGTCTTTGAAGACAATTGTTACCTCATCAAAAGTTCTTTAAATTTTGACTTCAGCATGCATTTAACAGCTGAAATCTGAAAACCAAGGCATTTAAAAAAAATTCAATCACGGGATGCAGGTTTTTTTCTATTTAGTCATGGGATGTGGCACTGCAGGCTGGGCTAGCATTTATTACCCATTCCTAAATTGTCCATTCTCAAGAAGATGACTTCAATTACTGCAATTAACTTGCTACAGGTAAACCCACCTGATTTAGGTCATGTGACAATTACTGCTCCAACTCTTAAAGAGTCTGACATAAATGTAGTTAGGTGGTCCATGTGGGCTCATGGTTGTCCTTTGCAACAATAATGTAAGATGCTTGTTACATGTGTTCAGCGCTGACTACCTGCTGTTGCAGATGTCAACTGAAGCAGCTGAAAGGGTTCTGTTATGTGAAAATTTCATACCGAGGTGATCTCTCCGACTGCAGGGAAAGCTGGCGCTGTTTCAGATAGTAAAATGAAACATAGTGAAAATAAGTCTGTTTTGACATGTTTAGATGGATGTTTAGAAATGCCTGGAGTGTGGATTCAATGCCACAGAAATTCCTGTATTTATGTTTTTAGCTCTTCATGAACTGGACTTCTGAAGTATTTGCAAGATTTTCACAAAACGTGTGTCATCTATGTCAAAACAAACACAGTTGTAAAAGGTGAAATTTGAAATTCATTTTGTAAAAGGAAATTCTTCATTTAAATATCCTGATTAAGGAATGCTATAAACTGAGCTATGTTTAATTACAAAAGTCCGGAAAACATTCAATGATGGACAATAAAAGATCAAGCATGTAAATAGATAATAAAAATTAAATTAGGAAGGAATGGATACTAAAATACACAATGCATTATTAGAACTGTTTCAATGAACTCAGAGCTGAATGTACCATCATGTAATGTTGTCATAGAATGCTCAGAGATTGTATTTTGCTCTTAATCTCAGCATAAGCTGATTCTGTTCTATTCATCATTAGTTAACAAAACACCTCTAACAACTGACAGAATATGTTGTGTTAGTGCTGATGTTGGAGTGGGATGTTATAGTCCAACAGCTTTATTTGAAATCATAAGCTTTTGGAGCGCTTCAAAAACAGCAGCGCTTCAAAACCTTGCGATTTCAAATAAAAAAAATCACTGTTGGACTACAACCTGGTGTTCTGTGACTTCTGAAACTGACAGAATAGTCTGCCACCTAGCACAATAAATGCAAATTGGTATGAAGTGTATTTGAGTTGAATATCCCTTTATGAAGGCTATTACATATTGCCTGTTATATGAAAAAGGTCAATTTTGTAAGACCGCTGATTACCGAACAGCAAAAAGGTAACAGAGGAAATGAACAAAGGCATGATCGAAGATATATTTTAGGGAAGCTTTTGAAGAAGTAAACATAAGTAGTAAAGTGGATAGTTCAGGAAATAAATTGCAGAGTTTAAGAGCATGTTGCTTAAAAGCCTTGCTATCAATGGTGCCCAGAGGGATTAGAAGGATTTGGGAAGAGCTTGGTGGAAGCATCTTCTGTATACAAATCTAAATGACAAGGTTCGTAAATCGCTTAAATAGTCTTCTCTGGTTTCTGTTATCTTATGTCTTACAATGCCTTTTGCCTCATTTTTATTTACACTACGTAACACATCTTGGATATTGTTTTCATTTAGCAATTTGTATGATATTTTAGAATTTCTCACATTCCATCCTCTGTAAACTTGAGGTAATTTAAAATTTTGTAGGTCAATGTCCTTACTTGGACCAAATCCCATTTAACTGTCACCCATACATGCCGACAAATACTAGTTTCTCATTAAACAATACTTTGAGTTTTAAACTTTTATTTCTTGTCTTCAAATCATTTCATGGCCTTGCTTTACCCTATCTCTCTTCAGCCTCACAACCCTCCAAGATCTCTTTATTTTTCTAATTCTGGCTTTTTGAGTGTGAGTGAGACCCCTTTCGAACAGGGCTGACCATGGGTTGCATCCTTGTTGTTCTAGCTTTCCGCTTCTCTGAAGCAACATTGCTTGTGACTGAAGAGACCAATGCTGGAGTGACAGTCCAAGTCGCAGAGGTCACATCTGTATATGGTTGTTGATCTGCTGGAACTGTTGCACTCGTTCCTTCGTGCCCACTTGTCCGCTGCAGTGCTCATCGGCTTCTTTTCCCTATTTTGAGGTGTTGGTTCAGGGTGCTTCTCCATCTAGTACGATCAGCTGCAAGCCTTTCCCAGGACTCTAACAATATCAAGCGCACTTTCATGTCCCTCATGCAAATGTCCTTGTAGTGCAGCTGGGGATGCCCAGTGGGTCTCTTCCCGGATGTGAGCTCTCCATTGAGGACATCCTTTGGGAGGCGGCCATCCTCCATGCAGTGAACATGGCCGAGCCAGCGCAGTCTCCACTGCCTGTGCAGAGTGTACATGCTGGGAAGGCCAGCGTGAGATAGGACCGCTGCACTGGACACACTGTCTTGCTCGGATATGTCCAGGATATGGTGGATACTCCTCAAGTGGAAGGCATTCAGTCTTCTCTCCTGTCTGGCATATGTAGTCCACGTTTCACTGCTGTACAGCAGTGTGCTAATGATGCAGGCTTTGTAGATTGACATTTTTATCTTCACTGTCAGCTTGGGATTTGTCCACACTCGAGTCATGAGGTGAGCAAGAGTTGAGGCTGCTTTCTCGATCCTCTTGTCGATCTCTGTGTCCAAGGAGAGGTTGTCAGTGATGGTAGAGTCAAAGTACATAAACTGATGGATGACGTTGAGTGCGTAGTCGTCGATGGTGATGACTGGTGGTGCCTCTGTGTCTTTTCCCAGGATGCTCGTCTTCTTCAGACTGATAGTCAGCCCGAAATCCTTGCAAGCGTGAGGGAGGTGGTCTAAATAACTAGAGTTCCTGCTGGGTGTGTGTTGCAACTGCAGCATCATCGGCAAATAGCACGTCCTTGATGAGTGCCGCACATACTATTGTCTTGGCTTGGAGGTGGGCCAGGTTGAACAGTCTGCCTTCTGATCGAGTGTGTAGATAAATCCCTTCCGTTGCGGCGCCAAAGGCATGTTTCAGGACCACAGTAAAAAAAAATCCCGAAGAGTTTGGGAGCGAGGATGCAGCCTTGTTTGATGCTGCTGTGGATGTCGAAGGGCTTAGAAGAGCTGCCGCTGAACTGCACTGTTCTCTTCATGTTATTGTGAAAAGGTTCTATCATGCTCAGCAGTTTCAGTTGGCTGCTGAACTTCAGCAGAACCTTGAACAGGCCGTTTCTGCTGACCAGGTCGAATGCCTAGGTGAGGTTGAAGAAATTAGATAACGAGAATCCAGAGACAGTATATTCCTGTTAAGGTGAAAGGAAAGACTGGTAGGTATAGGGAATGCTGGATGACTAAAAAAGTTGAGGGTTTGGTTAAGAAAAAGAAGGAAGCATATGTCAGGTATAGACAGGATAGACAGATGACTCCTTAGAAGAGTACAAAGGAAGTAGAACCATACTTAAGAGGAAAATCAGGAGGGCAAAAAGGGGACATGAGATAACTTTGGCTAATAGAATTAAGGAGAATCCAAAGCGTTTTTACAAATACATTAAGGATGAAAGGGTAACTAGGGAAAGAATAGGGCCCCTCAAAGATCAGCAAGGCAGCCTTTGAGTGGAGCTGCAGAAAATGGGGGAGATACTAAACGAGTATTTTGCCTCAGTATTTACTGTGGAAAATATATGGAAGATAGAGAATGTAAGGAAATAGATGGTGACACCTTGAAAAATGTCCATTTTACAGAGCAGAAAGTGCTGGATGTCTTGAAACACAAAGTTGGATAAATTCCCAGGACCTGATCAGGTGTACCCTAGAACACTGTGGGAAGCCAGATAAGTGATTGCTGAGCCTCTTGATGAGATATTTGTATCATCAATAGTCACAGGTGAGGTGCCTGAAGACTGGAGGTTGGCTAACGTGGTGCCATTGTTTAAGAAGGGTGGTAAGGACAAGCCAGGGAACTATAGACCAGTGAGCCTGACGTTGGTGGTGGACAAGTTGTTGGAGGGAACCCCGAGGGACAGGATGTACATGTATTTGGAAAGGCAAGGACTGATTAGGGATAGTCAACATGGCTTTGTGTTTGGGAAATCATGTCTCACAAACTTGATTGAGTTTTTTGAAGAAGTAACAAAGGTGATTGATGAGGACAGAGCAGTAGATGCGATCTATATGGATTTCAGTAAGGCATTTGACAAGGTTCCCCATGGAAGGCTGGTTAGCAAGATTAGATCTCACAGAATACAGGGAGAACTAGCCATGTGGATACAGAACTGTCTCAAAGGTAGAAGACAGAGGGCAGTGGTGGAGGGTTGTTTTCTCAGACTGGAGGCCTGTGACCAGTGGAGTGCCACAAGGATCGGTGCTGGGTCCTCTACTTTTTGTCATTTATATAAATGATTTGGATGCGAGCATAAGAGGTATGGTCAGCATGGACGGGTTGGACTAAAGGGTCTGTTTCCTTGCTGTATATCTCTATGACTCTATATGATGACATACGGGGGCATTTTCTGTTCTCTATACTTCTGCAGTTGGCAAAGGGAGAAGATCATGTCTACTGTTGACCTTTTAGCTCAGAAGCCGCACTGTGACTCTGGGTACATATGTTCGGCCAGTTTCTGCAGGTGAGTCAAAATGACCTGAGCAAATGCTTTGCTGACAGTGTTGAGGAGAGAGATGCCTCTGTAGCTGTTGCAGTCGCTTCTCTCACCCTTGTTCTTGTAGAGGGCAATGATCTTGTCATCCCTCATGGGCTATAGTACATGGACTCCTTCTTGCCAGCACTGGCAGAGGACTTCATACAGTGGGAGCAGTAAGCTAGTGTTGCAGCACTTGATTAAATCAGGAGGAATCCCATCACAACCCAGGGCTTTACCTGAGGCGAGGCTGTCAGTGACCTTGCTGAGCTCTTTTACTGGCTCTGTATCTAGCTCGTCCATGATCAGCAGCACATGATGGTATCAAGTGCTGAAGTGGACATAGTACACTCTCTGGAGTAGAGATCAGAGTAATGTTCAACCCACTTCTCCATTTGCTGGACACTGTCTGTGATTACTTCCCCAGTTGAGGATTTGAGAGGCGGTGTCTTGCTCTGAGTTGGTTCTATTGCCTTCTTGATGCCTTTGTACATTCCTCTAATGTTCCCTGTTATAGTAGCCATCTGAACTTCCTCACTTAGCTGTGTCCAGTAGGTCTCCCCTCACCCTCCTTATCCACATCTCCCCTCACCCTCCTTATCCACACATCCCCTCACCCTCTTAATCCACACCTCCCCTCACCCTCCTTATCTACATCTCCTCCATCCTTCCGTATCCACATCTCCCCTCACCCTCCCTCTGCCCACCACCTCCTCTCACCTGTCACCTCTCTCTTGCCGAACTCAACTCTTTCATCTTTTATATCCCCAACTCCTCTCCCTATCCACTCTCCCCCATAATTTACATCATCCTGAGTCTCTCCCCACCCCATCTCTCTCCCCCCCTCCATCGTCTCAGCAACTGGTGTACAAGGATGCCTGCATCTCTTCATAGTTTAACCTCCCACCCAGTTTTGTATCATCTGCAAACTTGGAGATGTTACATTTAGTTCCCTCATCTAAATCATTAATATGTATTCTGAATATCTAGAGTCCAAACACTGCTCCCTGCTGTACTCCACTAGTCACTGGCTGTCACTCAGAAAATGATTCCTTATTCCTACTCTTTGCTTCCTGTCTGCCAGCCAGTTCTTTATCCATAGCAATATACAATACTTCATACTAAAGTCCAATTGCATGTAGTTTAACTTGACATGCTAATCAGACATGCAAGAAGAATTGCTAAAGATGCTCCCATGCTGCATTGAGGCTGTTTGCAGATTAAATGACATGAAAGAGAGGTGAATTGACTTTGAAGAAGTTAAGAAATTATCTATCTGACAGTGAAAGCACATTTCCAGAAGTAGTTTTGTGAATACAAGGTCTTTGAAAGGGGAAAGATTTAAAAGGGACCTAAAGGGCAACTTTTCAAGGAGAGGGTGGTACATGTGTGGAATGAGCTGCTAGAGGAAGTGGTGGAGGCTGGTACAATTGCAACATTTATAAGGTATTTGGATGGGTATGTGAATACGAAGGGTATGGAGGGATATGGGTTAAATGCTGGCAAATGGGACAAGATTAATTTAGGATATCTGGTTGGCACTGTTGAGTTGGACCGAAGGGTTTGTTTCCATAATGTACAGCTCTATGACTCTACAAGCCATTCACTTGCTCATAGCTGCAGCTTTACAATTCCACCAATTTCTTAGCATGCATTTTCACAGGACAGTTCTGTTGTGTGAACTCGCCTTGTTGACCTTGATAGATGCAGAGGGCTCAGGAAACCTGCCTTCCTGTTATAAAAACCAGATTTTCTTGCACATTCCACAGGGGTTCTATGTCCTCCTGCAAAACACCCAGATGTAACCCGGAAAATGGGTGGAATCATGATACCACTTGTGGGGATTTAATCCTGTACCTATACCTGAGCCTGCCTCTCCTTATTAGTTAAAATTCTGCCTAAAGTGACAAATTGATAACTCTTATTTCCCTGAGATCTGGAGGCAGTGATAATGACTGATTTTTTTCATTTTTTGATTAATTGTTATTTTCAGTGAGTTTCACATCGTGGCTGACAACTTTTCTCACGCAGTCTTCCCATCTCATTAATTACAAATTATAGCATTTTTCTCATGCAATCTCATGTTGCAGCAGACAGAATTGTTCACTGCTGTAAGCCAGGAACTGCTCTTCATACTCTGCTGCTGGATCATTTCAGGGAAGGACATGTCCCAGGAAGAGGAGTTGGCACTTTTTTTCAGTGAGAGACACTTGGAGGTGTTGGAGAGGGTAGTGGATAATAAGATCCATCCTCTTTCATGTGGACTGGCAAATGAGGCTGCAGCACCAGTTCCAATCAACCTCAACGTAGATAACAGCCTATGTCAGTGCCATTTCAGGTGTTAAAAGATTGCTCAGAGGTGTTGGAAGAAGGTTAATGATCTTCTGTACTCTACAAGGGTGTTGGGGACAAAAAAGAACTGCAGACGCTGGAATCCAAGGTATACAAGCAGGGGCCTGGAAGAACACAGCAAGCCAGGCAGCATCAGGAGGTGGAGAAATCAACGTTTCAGGTGCAACCCTCCTTCAGGTCTGGGGGTGGACGTATGGGGAGCTGCAGATAAATGGGAGTGGGGGGAGGGTGGGGAGAGGGACGGGGTGATGAGGTAGGGATAGGTGAACACAGGTAGAGGGTATGCCCTGGTTGGTCGGTGGGAGGAACGAATCTGGTTGATGGCTGGAAGGAAGGGTTGGTTAGAGGAATGGAATGAATGGGCAGAGGCTGGGAAGGGAGTCAGGGGATGGAAAGGGAAGTTATTTGAAATTGGAGAACTCAATGTTGCGTCCTCCGGGCTGTAGGCTGCCTAGACAGAAGATGAGGTGTCGTTCCTCCAATTTGCGATCCGATTTGCTGTGGCAATGGAGGAGACGGAGGATGGACATGTCAGAAAGAGTGTGGGAAAGGGAATTAAAATGGGTGGTGACTGGGAGGTCAGGTCGGCCCCTGCAGGCCCAGCTAGATGCTTGGTGAAACGTGCCCTGAGCTTACATTTGGTCCCACCGATGTAGATATAGAGGAGACCATATCGGGAGCACAGGATACAGTAAACTAGGTTGGATTTGCCACAATCTTCTCTCTGCTTCCTCATATTAACTCTAACTCTGCCACTGCATAGTAAGAACACTAATGCTAATGGTCTCACTATTGCATGAGACATCTCCATTTAGTGGCTTTTACTCATCTCATCGACCTAAACTACTAATGTTTCCTACTCTCAGCATTTCCTACTTAACCACTTGGGACACCTCACCACCTCTGCTGCTCCTGCATCATCACAAACAGCTTTTCCATCCCCTTTTAATTTCACTCAATCCCTCCTTTTGTCTAACTGCAGGAGAAAGTGTTACATAATGGAGTAGAGATGAGTCATGGTACAGCTGACATTTGGCTATTCAACCCCATGAGGAAAAGGTCCTTGAGATGGCTACAGAAGATTGAGACCGCTCAGGGGAATACCAAAACCTCCATGTCAAAGCGAGCCAGTAAGCTTCATTGTTCTGTGCTGGGCAATTCTCTCATTACCACTACTGTTAGCTTATTCTTAAGATGCTTAAGCTACTATCCCTATGGCATAATCAATGGCCCCTGTTCTCTTATCCAGGCAGCAGTGGCACCCACACAACTGTCACCCTGAAGAGGTCTGCCCCTCAGCACCTCCTCCACCTCTGAGGAAGAAGCCGTAGATTCCTCAGAAGATGCACCAGCAACACTTTCTCCTGCACCCTCCACCAGCTCAGATTTTCACCTTGTGGGTTTTTAATCTAGATAAAATTCAGGGGCATACCACTGACACAGGCCCCCCCAAAAAAGCTGGCAGAACTCCACAGGTGTTTGGGGAAGAAACACTTCAGTGTGCGGCATTCAGAGGACTGACAGACATCAGCTCAGCCCCTGTAAAAAATGACTCTATGGTGTTGGCTGTTAATGACCATACAATGCATGGACAATCAAAGGCAGGTTTGTCAGAGACCTTTGGTAAACTGGATCAAAGGTTCGAGTAGGCCACTATTATCAGCTGGTTCCAGCATGAGTACATTTGGCTGTCTCCATGGAGAGGTTCGCAGCAGCATCTGAAAGCCAGTACTATAGAACACTGGCTGCCAAAATGCATGCAGGCTAACATTTCATCACTCCTGTCACTGTTGCTCAGCATCAACGGTAAGATGAAAAGTGGGGGGCGAGGGACCTCGATCTCACTTCACTGAGAAGATCAAAAAGACCAAAGTTAATGCAAGCACCTTGTAACAGGATCTTGTCTAGAATTATGCTCTGCACTTATAGCCCAGAGTGTGATCACTCATGAACTTACACTTCTCTGGAGTATTTATGTGATTTAACAAGAGAGTACACACTCATTCAAGGATGGGTGATGACGAATGCTCAACTACTATTTAAAAGTAGCCTCAGTGCAAATGTATATACCCTGTTTCTGCAGAACAAAAAAAAAGCTACTCCACTCACTGTGAATGCATTGGCAGCCGTATTTCTTTCTTACTGTGCACTTATCGTTGACGGTGACATTCTAACCACTTCATGCTCCTGTGAATTAGTTCTAGGCTCCATCTGACAATCAAGAGGACTCCCTCCTCATGTCTGTTTTGTTTTGCTGTCCCAGTCAACATCATCAGCTTTCAAGCTTCCCATGTTACCATCAAACCATGGTAATATGGGAAGCTATTGACACCCATAATAAAATGGGTGTTAACCATTTTATTTAATCCTTGTTTATTTAAGCCCTTGGCTTACTATGTTTACATATTCACTAAAGGTATCTAATGCAACCCATCACCAGATTTGAAGTCACTTCCTCTGAAAAGCACCCTTAATGTTTACTGCCCAAACTCCAAGGATTGACTGTAGACCATTTCATGGACTGACTTTTGAGGACAACTCCTAGATTTGTGTTTCCACAGATTCCTGACTGACTTATCTGTGATCCTTAGACTGCTGGACTTAACCTACAAGGCTGGATAGGGCCCAGTCCCTGGACTGTAAAGACATAGATATCTGGATACTGGTAGCACTAATCACCTAGTTGACTGAACCAACTCCCTGGACTGAGACCTGATGATGAGACCTTGACTGAGTGTTGTAGCACCCCTTGACTGATCGTAGCCTCCCTTCACCTCACTGGCCATTTCTGACTTTTTGAGATGGCCATTCTTTGAAGCACATTCTGTGACTTGCCATGTTAGCTGCTGGCACACATTGTTGACACTGAAGTAGCACATTACTGTCCAACAAGATGACTAACCCTTTGACTGTTTGGTGCTGGCAACTTTGACAAGCTGCCTGGCTTTCTGAATGCACTAAAAAGCAAGTCAAGACATAGATACTGTCACCTTGTAAGTTCTCAATGAAATGCCAATCCACTCAAAAGAAAGGCAAGCCAGCCAATCTGACTGCAAAAAGGTGCAACATGTCTGACAAGCTCAGAGGAGAGTGAGTGTGTGTGTGTGTGTCTGTGTCATGTTGTGACTGTCCAACTTTTCGAATACTGCATTCGATTCCGGTTACCTTTCTGTAGGAAAGATGTTGTGAAACTTGAGGGTGTAGAAAAGATTTACAAGGATTTTGCTGGGACTGAATGGTCTGAGTTATAGGGAGAGGCTGAAAAGGCTGCGGCTATTTCCAAGGAACATTATAGGTGGAGGGTGACCTTATGGATGTTTATAAAATCATGAGGGGCATGAATAGGTTGAATAGCCAATGTATTTTTCCTAAGGTGGGGGATTCCAAAACGTGATGGGGAAAGATTTAAAAAAATGAGCTGAGGCATAACTTTTTCGTGCATAGGTGGCGAGTGTATGGAATGAGCTGCCAGAGGAAGTGGTGGAGGCTGGTGCTATTACAACATTTAAAAGCCATCTGGATGGGTATATGAGTAGGAAAGGTTTAGATGGATATGGGCCAGATGCTGGCAAATGGGACAAGGTCAGATTGGGATGTCTGGTTGGTGTAGATGAGTTGGACTGATGGATCTGTTTCTGTACCATGTCAGTCTTTGGATCCATGGTAAGCCACCTAACAACACACAGTGCTGTGACTTGATTTCCAGATTTAAGAATTGTAAAGCTACAAGATGCCATATGCAAGAATAAATATTGATCAAAAAATATTGATCAAAAAGTGGCCTCACCAATATCCTGGACAATCACAACATGATGTCCCAACTCCTATACTCAATGTTTTGACCAATGAAGGCAAGCGCGCCAAACACCACCTTCAGCACCCTATCTACCTACGACTCCATGTTCAAGGAACAATGCATCTGCACCCCAATCCAGCAATAAATTTGTTAAGACTATGAAGTCCAGTGTTGGTTGTTTTAAGGAATTACGTAGTTGACTAATGATGAATACCACTCCTATCCTTCGATCCAAAAAGCAAATCTTTAGCATGACCCCCAAAGTTCCATTGCTCAAAATATCCTCAGTTTGATAAGAAAATAAATAAATGTGAATAATTGCTAATATTGCAGTCAAGTGCACAATTTGGATCTAATGGATCCTAATAAATTACCACTGAGATATTTTACTCATATATAATTCAAATTTCCTCTTAGAACTTCAGTGGCTGTTTTATTGAAAGATACATGACAACGCATTTAGGCCTTGGCAATGGGGACTTTGGATGAGAGTAAAGAAATTGAAAGACAAGAACTAAATAAAAGATGAAAACACAGAACTAAGTTGATACAAATATTATAGTTACATGATTTAAAGGGTAAGTCACTTTTTAAGGAGATGAACACATTGAGGAAGAAAGAGGAAGGTAGCTTTTTGCCTAATAACATTAAAATCTGATGATAAATGGAATAAATAAATTGCAAAGAATAAGAATAGCGTGATAAGAATTTCAAAGTGTCAACCCTGATTTTCTGATGGCCACATAATCATTTCTGCAGTATAGATGGAAGTTGCTCAACACGATCTTGTGGAATCCCTGATGTAGCAGACTTCAATGGAATAGTCCAGGAAATTGATGTTTCAAATCAGCAATTCCCTTAAACGTTTCCATAAGACATGAGAGCAGAAAATAGGCCATTTGGCCCACGAGCTCTGCTCCAACTTTCAATGCTATCATGGCCGACGTAATAATCCTCAACTCCACTTTCCTGCTTTATCCCAAAACCCTTGATTCCCTTACAGATTCAATATCTGTCTATCTCACCCCTGAATATTTTTAATGACCCAGCCTCGGCAGCACTCTGATAAAAATTTCACAGAATCACTACCCTCTTCGAGAAGAAACTCCTCCTCATCTCCGTCTTAACTCTGAGATTACATTCTCTGATCCTAGACTCTTTCACAAGGGAAAATAACTCTCTGTATCTACCTTGTCAAGTCCCCTAAGAATCATATATGTTTCAATAAGATCTCCTCTCATTATTTTAAAGTCCAATGAGTACATGCTCAACCTATTCAACTAATCCTCTTGCCATGACTGGGATCAATCTGGTGACCTTTCTCTGGACTTTTTCCAATTCCAGTATATCTTTCCTTAGAGAAGGGGACCAAAATTGCTCACAGCATTACCAATGTATCTTATTAGTGCCTTGCTAAAAAATTGGAAAGTTCTGTTGCAGTTAAATCAATTGTTATTTTGGAAAAATTGGACAATTAAAACCTCATTCAACTACTGGGTAAATATTAACCACCCCCCAAAAAGCTTTCCACTGCTCCCAAACTACAATTCCCACAGCTCTCTTACACACCCAGACTCAGACCCAGACCCTGACATCCACTCCCCTCACCTTGTCCCTGATTCGTCACACCTGCTGCCAGTCCTAACACCTACACATCATTCTCGGACTTGATTTTCATTTCCTCCCTTTACTCCACACCTGGTCCAAAAAAAATCTTTTCCATCCTCTGGAAACCAACAATCCCTTCCACTCTCCCTGGATTCAAATCCCGACACCACCCTTGCTGGACACAATCCCCACCACACCCCAAAAACCACCACCACTTCCTGCCAGACCACATACCTTCCTCTGCCCACCGAACGTTCATATAACATTCAAAATATATCTGATACCCTTCCCATATTGCAGCCTACACCCTATCGACACACTTACCTTACAACTTGACCCTCTCACAGGACTGTTAAAGTAGCTACCTATGCTGCTGAACATCACAATTATAGAATATATCAACTATTCTGTGAAAAGGGGGTGGCCTATTTTGCCTTCCACCAACTATTCTGTACAATCAGGACACAGTTGCATTTAAGATATACTCCCCATTTCTTCAGAATCCACAATCAGAATCTCCTGCCTGAAATGCAAGCTTCTAAAAAAAAAATTTGGAGCAGTGACAATTAACTATGATAACCACTCCTCAGAATATTTGGTGCATTTACTTTAATAAATGAAACAAAACGGCAATCGACAGCTTTACAAAAAAAGAGAATGGTTACAGAATTAAATAAACATCAAAGAAAATAAATAATAACAAAACAATTTAAATATTTGTTTTATAAAATGGGAAATATATGCAAAGTATTTTGGTGACGTCACTACGTGAGCTGAAAAGAATCATCTGGATATTTTTGGAGAGTTTGTTAGTAATAGGTTTGCATATCGGTCCCATATATTTGATCTCGCACAGAAGTAGAATTAGAAGAATTCATCAATACCCTCAACAATCATCACTGCTCCATTAAACTTAAAGCCACAACATAGAGGGTTTTGAATTTTTACCAAATGTCAATCAAGTCTCAATTTTGTTGGGCGGGGGGGGGGGGGGGTTCATGGACAGTTTCTCTCTGTGAGCTCCAGTGAGTTATTTTATGCAATTTTTATGCACTTTCCTCCTCAGAAGACTGCTGTCACGCTTTCATTTCTCCAGCATCCAACACATTTCCTCTCTGAAAGCTCCAGTTGTGTAGCGCACAGCATACAAGGATTATTTAGCATACTGTGACTGCAGTGTACTGCAAGGTCCCTCAGATCAACCCAAGCATTGGAACCTGAACTTCAGGAGGTCTATTGTCTGCTCTACAATGGCCCTGTGAAAAATGCATATCAATGTATCTATGTTCAGCCTGAGTCAGAGGGTTGCATAACAGAGCTATCAACCATGGTTGCAGATGATAACCCTGGTCTCCCAGCAGCCATCCTTGTAGGGCACCCATGTCTTGAAATAAAGCAGGAACCTGTGAATTCTCAAGGATATCATGGCAACTTCAAAGTTTGTGCGAAGATTTGTAGTTCGGGTGCTTGTTGTTGTGGTTCTGTTTGCCGAGCTGGGAATTTATGGTGCAGACGTTTTGTCCCCTGTCTAGGTGACATCCTCAGTGCTTGGGAGCCTCCTGTGATCTTTCCTCCGGCATTTGTAGTGGTTTGAATCTGCCACTTCCGGTTGTCAGTTCCAGCTATCCGCTGCAGTGGTCGGTATATAGGGTCCAATATACTTATTGATTGAATCTGTGGATGAGTGCCAAGCCTCTAGGAAATCCCTGGCTGCTCTCTGTTTGGCTTGGCCTACGATAGTAATAACGATCCGCATCCATGAACACCAACTAGCCATGAAACGACACGACCAGCTATCCTTAGTATCCATACATGCAGAGGACAAGCAACATGAGTTCGACTGGGACAACACTACTATCATAGGCCAAGCCAAACAGAGAGCAGCCAGGGAATTCCTAGAGGCTTGGAACTCATCCACAGATTCAATCAATAAGCACATTGACCTGGACCCTATATACCGACCACTGTAGCGGATAGCTGGAACTGACAACCGGAAGCGGCAGATTCAAACCACTACAAATGCCGGAGGAAAGATCACAGAAGCGCTTCACAGAGAGCTCCCAAGCACTGAGGATGTCACCTAGACAGGGGACGAAACGTCTGCACCAGAAATTCCCAGCTCGGCGAACAGAACCACAACATCATGGCAACTGCCAAGGTATTTGGCATAATCACTTAAGATGTGGTACTGATAATCACTGATCACTTGTACATTCATGGAGTGAAAGCCTTTTCTCTTGATGAAGTCAACCACATTATGATATGGTGCGCTCAACATGATGTGCGTATAGTCTTATAATGCCGTTCCTAGCTGAAGCCAGGCATGGTGACAAAGCCCAGGGTGCAGCACTGATCTCGTCATGGGGAAATAAGATGAAGAAATGTGTTCTGGTACAAGCTGCCTTGATACATTCATGGGTTGAGGATTGAGAGATCTTACACAGATCCCCAGTGGATTCTTGGAAGCAGGTGGTTGTACTAAAATTTAGCACAGCTGTCAACTTGGAAGGTCACTGGATAGAATGACCACCCAGCCCTTCAGATTGCAAGTCTTGCTCAAGCAGCTGACATTATTAAGGTGTCCTGGTACAAAACACCTCCATTGAAGGTTTCAACAGGAGGATAGAGAGATCAAGTTTAGGTAGCAAAAAGAATGCGCAGCCAACAAATTGTGCAACAGACTCATCAGACATCTTAGCTGAAGTAGAGGTCAGTGATCCTTGATTCTGAGTGAATACCTGGGGAGGCCACGAAGGAGGCTCCAAAATCAAGAAATCAATTGTATCTTTAAAACATATTTATATTATGCAAAACCATATGAGCTGATAGAGTCATAGAGATGTACAGCACGGAAACAGACCCTTCAGTTCAACTTGTCCATGCCGACCAGTTATCCCAACCCAATCTAGTCCCACCTGCCAGCACCCGGTCCATATCCCTTCAAGTGCTTCCTATTCATATACCCATCCAGATGCCTTTTAAATGTTGCAATTGTACCACCCTCCACCACTTACTCTGGCAGCTCATTCCATACACGCACCACACTCTGCATGAAAAAGTTGCCCCTTAGGTCCCTTTTACATCTTTCCCCTCTCACCCTAAACCTATGCCCTTTAGTTCTTGACTCCCCCACCTCAGGAAAAAGACTTTGCCTATTTATCCTATCCATGCCCCTCATGATTTTATAAACCTCTATAAGGTCACCCTTCATCTTTTGGCGCTCCAGGGAAAACAGCCCTAGCCTATTCAGTCTCTCCTAATAGCTCAAATCCTCCTGTAACATCCTTGTAAATTTTTTCTGAACCTTTTCAAGCTTCAGAACAGCCTTCCGTTAAGAAGGAGACCAGAATTGCACACAATATCCCAAAAGTGGCCTGATCAACGTCCTGTACAGCCGCAACATGACCTCCCAACTCCTGTACTCAATGCTCTGACCAATAAAGGAAAGCACAACAAATGCCTTCTTCACTATCCTATTTATCTGCGACTCTACTTTCAAGGAGCTGTGAACCTGCACTCCAAGGTCTCTTTGTTCAGCAATACTCCTAGGACCTTACCATTAAGTGTAGTGGTCCTGCTAAGATTTGCTTTCCCAAAATACAGTATCTTGCATTTATCTAAATTAAATTCCATCTGCCATTCCTCAGCCCACTGGCCCATCTGATCAAGGTTATAATCTGAGGTAATCTTCTTCGCTGTTCACTACACTTCCAATTTTGGTATCATCTGCAAACTTACTATCTATACCACCTATGTTCATATCCAAATCATTTATATAAATGATGAAAAGTAATGGACCCAACATCGATCCATGATGTTAAAGATTTTCAAAATCAAGCCATATATGCAACTGTATACAGAGGAACCTCGTTTATCCGAAGGACACGGGCAGGGAGTATTTTGTTCAGTTAATTGAATTCCAGATAATTGAATGCCAGATAGCATAGTTTGGCAAAGCGTCAGGACCTTACAATCTTGCTGGATAATCTGATAATTGGGGTTCCTCTGTAGTGTCTTTTACCCAAAAATGTCCAAAGGAACTTGGGTTTGTCATAAGGCTTGCCAACTGTACTCTGGTTCAGATACACACATTAGCATATTCTCTCAGATCAAATGAAGTATCAATTATTTTGAATTTCCACTGAGCCTTGAAATCATTGTGTAAACTAAATTGGACACCATCCTCAATTATTATTATTCCAAGCAATATACAATGGTTCACTAAATACTGAAAAAAACCCACCATAATGATAATGTACAAAAACAAAAATATATTTCAAGCAAATATGTACCATTGGTATCCACCAGTAGAGGGTAGTAGAAGCCTTTCAATGGGACACGAAGGAATTTTACATTCTCACAATTAATAAATGCCAGCAATAGCTCGTTTAAAACTGTATTTGTTGTGATCCTGTTTAATGTCTATAACTACAACTTGCAATTACCTTTAACGTTGGAAAATCTTTAACGTTGGAAAATGTTCTAAGGTATTTTGATCCAGAAAATAAGATACAGATGATGTTATTAGATCTGCTAAAACTTTTACCAAAAAAAAACTCAATCATATCGCTCAATATATTCTGAGCCATGAAGGTGCTTGAAACCTGCAACAAATTGTTTCACAAGATTGTGATTTTCTCTGTTTAAGAGCTCCGGTTACAAAATAAAATCAATAAAAGAACGAGGAACAATTTTTGAATTAGTGAAGTGTATCCATTAACAGGAGGCAATTAAAAAAAAACTAATGTCTGTATTTTGCCCATTGTACTGACACAACTACTGCAAAGGTTTCTCTGTGCCATCGATAGCACGGTCAGCACCACAGCTGTCATAACTGGCAGAAAGGAATAGTGATTTTAAAAAATGCCATGTGTTTCTGCCAATCTTCCCTTGTCCCTTAAGATGCAGCCATGCAGTACTGTACTCAGCAGCTAAGTTGATAACTGAGTAAACTTGCCCAGTGAACTGCCAAGTTGTAAAAGCCAGGTGAAGCTAACGTTGAGCCCTTGGTGAGAATTTAGGGTTTCACTATGAACAACAATGGTCACCATTTTTTAGCAAATGCAAAGCTAAAAGACTAGATTGTTGCGTCTATATTAAATCACATGAAAATCCTGACAAAAAGTATTAAAAATATAATCATTTTTTGATCCCTCTTACAGCGATAAAAGCAATGAAAACAGAAAATTTAATTTGCCATGGCTCAGTGAAAATAAAACAGTAGCTGACCTGCTGTTTGAATTTTTTAATACAATAAAATTGAATTGAGTGAATAAACCTAGGATTAGAATTATAACACTGTCACATTACAAGAAGGCTTTATCTAGAACTAATACATTACTAGGTATTTGAGAACATACTTTGTAAGCACATTCTGCAAAGCAGTACTGAAGGATTTGTATTTATAAGAGCTTTGGAACGAATCATCAAAATACTCAGCAGGGTTTGGATGGATTAAAACTGATGCAGAATAACTGGATATAAAGAGTTTAAAGCAGTTGCAGTGGCACATCAGACATAGTTACCTGGGATGGGCAGGGAGAGGTTGGTGTTATGTGTCATATTTCTAAGTCAAGAGTGTGGTGCTGGAAAAGCACAGCAGGTCAGGCAGCATCTGAGGAGCAGGAGAATCTATGTTTCGGGCAAAAGCCCTTCATCAGGATTGAAGAAAGGCTTTTGCCCGAAATGTTGATTCTCCTGCTCCTCGGATGCTGCCTGACCTGTTGTGCTGTTCCAGCACCACACTCTTGACTAATCTCCAGCATCTGCAGTCCTCACTTTCTCCACATATTTCTAAGGTAATTTATCAGCACTGGCAAGATTGTTGTCTCATTCTGCATAATATTATCTGAGTAAACAGTCAGTAGAAAATGATTAAAGATGAAGTGTCATCCCTTGTTCTTAATCACCAACTGTTTTTTTAAACCTGGTCTCATTCTATTTAGGTGTGAAACTTCTGGTCATTTTGTAAACTGTTGCTGATTTTGACATTGAATTAATATGTAGCTTATATAAGTTTAACTTGTACTTTTACTCAAAGATATATCAGTTTCTATTATGTTACCTCCAAAAAAATTATTATTGACAACACAATCCAAAACATGTTCTCTAACTAAGAAACATATTTACTGTGAGAGCAGAACACCCTTGCACAAAACTGTATGTTACTTGTGGAAGTCCATTTATTGCAAATTGATACTGTAAAAGACAATATGATTTTTTATATGTAGTAAAAAGCATGAAACTGCAATCCAAACCCAAATTTCCCAAGTGTCAATAACACCTGCTTTGGTGAGGGTCCAGATCTCATTGCCCAACAGGATGGCAGAAGTATTTCATGGCATTTGAAAAATAGGCAAAGTGGCATATTCTACGGACTATGTATGAAGAAAATTAGATTAGGTAGGATACCTCCTTATTGGTTAGTACTGACAGGATATACTAAATAACATCCTTCTGTGCTTCCATTTCATGTTTGAACAAAGGCACTACATTCATTTATCTCTGATTGTTGCTTCACTGTATAATTACAAATGCACACTAACAAAAGATCTTGCCCCAGCCAGTCATGAGTTACACTTATCACAATTCTCTTTCTTGGATCTTGTGGCTTCTGCTTATGGCTGAATTGCAACAGTGACTGCACTTCAAAAGTATTTAATTGGTTGCAGAGAACTTTGGAATGTTCCGAGGTTGCACTTGGCATTGTATAAACGCAAGCTTTTTTCTCCCCTCTCCTTTCAAATTATTGCCCAGACTTCAGAAATCAAAAGAATTCTTCATGGCTCATCAATAAAATGTAGTAAAATAGATATCATTTGTGTGTAACTGCTGCTCCATGCAGTCCTCCTTTATATATATCAATATTAATGGGAAATGATGGTTTCAATTCAACTGTTATTCAGAATATGGTACAGAAAGGGGAAAAATGTTTTATGGTGAAATGTCATGATTTTAGTCTCATTCATCCCCATGGAAGTTAAATCATTAGGCCCATCACTTTCTGCTTAATGTACCTACGAATCACATTTCTCATTAGACATCCCTTACATAGTTAAAAAGAGAAATTTTGCATTAAAGCATTACCTGCACATGTTGATGTACAACTTACATTTCCTATTTAACTCAACAAATAGCTCCATGTCTTTAATACAATTAACTTTGTAAGCAGTGTTTTAATAATAAAATATAACTCGCATTTCATTGGCTGCATATGCTAATACAGTAATCAATTATTGACAGAAGGCAAGTCCAACCTTGCCCTCTCAAGGTTTTCACATGTGCAGTTCCCACCAGGGCTGGAAATAAGAAGCAGGACTTATTACTGAAATTCTCCCCACTTCCTATCTCAAAGGTACTGAGGTCATTATATGCATGTAGTCCCTGGTTTGCAAATGGGTTCTGTTCTCGAATTTGACCAGAGGTTGATTTGTACGCAAGTTGGAACACAATACAGGACAATACAAAGTGGCCAGGAGAAAGTGAGGACTCCAGATGCTGGAGATCAGAGTCGAGAGTCTGGTACTGAAAAGCACAGCAAGTCAGGCAGCATCCGAGGAGCAGGAGAATTGATGTTTTGGGCATAAGCCTTTCATCAGGAATGGGTAGGATCAGTTGGTTCTGTAGGCAGGCACTGAGGAAGGAGATGTGACTGTGGTACTGAGTCTGCTTCGGGATGTGGCTGAAGAGCTTCAGGGCAGAGGAGATGACCTGGGGGGTGCAGTGAGAAAGAGAGAGAGAGAGAGAGACTCACTGAGATCCTTGTAGAAAGGAGAGGAGAATTTCTTCAAAGTAGGCATCCTTGGAAGACGCTTCACAGTTGGGTTGAAATTAACTGGGAGAAAGTGAGGATGGCAGATGCTGGAGATCAGAGATGAGAGTGTGGTGCTGGAAAAGCACAGCAGGTCAGGCAGCATCAGGAATGCTGATGAAGGGGTTATGCCCGAAACGTCGATTCTTCTGCTCCTCAGGTTCTGCCTGGCCTACTGTGCTTTTCCAGCACCACACTCTTGAATATAAAATAGCTGTTTGCAATTACAATGAAACATTTTGTACTGGATATTTAAAATTAATATTAATATACCCTCTATGAGACTCTTGAATATAAAATAGCCATTTGTAAGTACGAGGAAACATTCTGCATTGGATATTTAAAATTAATATTAATGCACCCCTCTATGAGACTGTGCTTGTAAGTATGAGCATTTGTAAATTGGACTTTCGTAAATCAGGGAGGCCTTGTAATTTTCTTGTTGAGATTAGCAACATCTTAGGAATAGATCAAGTATCTTCTGGAAATTGCTGAATAGGACACATGGGCATTCATCTGTTCACTTATTATTATTTCAAAAAAAATCAATGGGGTTCTCTGATCAGTTGAAAATTTTCAAGGTCAGCCATCCAGTCCTGAATTATAGAGTCCTGTCAAATTTCTTAACAGATCATAATCTCCTGGATTCCATCTCTCACTTTTCTTAAATGTAAGTTTAAAAGTGTGAAATTATTGTACTTTAAAACGTGTAAGATGAGGTATCTTATCTTAAAATGGTACATTGACAATGATGAGTCAAAACCTTCAAAAGAAACAAAAAGGAAGAAAATGATGAGAAAAGAAGTACGCTTTTTGATGACATCAGATTGTATAATTGACAAGTAATGGAAGGAAGTGAGGACTGCAGATGCTGGAGATCAGTCAAGAGTGTGGTGCTGGAAAAGCACAGCAGGCCAGGCAGCACCTGAGGAGTGGGAGAATTGATGTTTCGGGCATAAGCCCTTCATCAGCATTCCTGATCTCTGATCTCCAGCATCTGCAGTTCTCACTTTCTCTCAGTTGATTTCAACCTGACTGTGAAGCCTCTTCCAAGGATGCTTACCTTGAAGAAATTCTCCTCCTCTCTCTACAAGGATCTCAGTGAGTCTCTCTCTCAATGCACCCCCCAGGTCACCTCCTCTGCCCTGTAGCTCTTCAGCCACGTCCTGAAACAGACTCGCTACCACAGGCACATCTCATTCCTCAGTGCCTGATAAATCCCTGATGACGAGCTTATGCGCAGAGTGTAGATTCTCCTGCTCCTTGGATGCTGTGCGTTTCCAGTACTACACTCTCAACAACTAACAAGTAATGCCTGAGGTATTAATTTTATCTTTGTGGGACACCATATAATTAATATCAGTGATGTTGGAACAAAAAGATACTCGCTATTGTTTAAGTTTGCTTTAGACCATAAGACATAGGAGTGGAAGTAAGGAAATTCGGCCCATCGAGTCCACTCCGCCATTTAATCATGGCTGATGGGCATTTCAACACCACTTACCCACATTCTTCCCGTAGCCCTTAATTCCTTGTGACATCAAGAATTTATCAATCTCTGCCTTGAAGACATTTAGCGTCCCTGCCTCCACTGCACTCCGCGGCAATGAATTCCACAGGCCCACCACTCTTTGGCTGAAGAAATGTCTTCGCATTTCTGTTCTGAATTGACACCCTCTAATTTTAAGGCTGTGCCCATGGGTCTTAGTCTCCCATCAGACAGCCAATCCTCAATCCATGCCAGTAGCTCACCTCGGACACCATGGGCCCTCAACTTGCTCAGCAGCCTCCCGTGTGGCACCTTATCAAAGGCCTTTGGAAGTCTAGATAGACCACACCCACTGGGTTTCCCTGGTCTAACCTACTTGTCACCTCTTCAAAGAATTCTAACAGGTTTGTCAGGCACGACCTCCCCTTACTAAATCCATGTTGACTTGTTCTAATCCGACCCTGCTCTTCCAAGAATTTAGAAACCTCATCCTTAACAATAGATTCTAGAATTTTACCAACAACCGAGGTTAGGCTAATTGGCCTATAATTTTCCATCTTTTGTCTTGATCCTTTCTTGAACAATGGGGTTACAACAACGGTCTTCCAATCATCCGGGACTTTCCCTGACTCCAGTGACTTTTGAAAGATCTCAACCAACGCCTCTGCTATTTCCTCAGCCACCTCCCTCAGAACTCTAGGATGTAGCCCATCAGGGCCAGGAGATTTGTCAATTTTAAGACCTTTTAGCTTTTCTAGCACTATCTCTTTTGTAATGGCAACCATACTCAACTCAGCCCCCTGACTTCCTTTAATTGTTTGGATATTACTCATGTCTTCCACTGTGAAGACTGACGCAAAGTACTTATTAAGTTCTCCAGCTATTTCCTTATCTCCCATCATTAGCCTTTCAGCATCAGTTTGAAGTGGCCCAATGTCTACTTTTGCCTGTCATTTGTTTCTTATGTATTGAAAGAAATTTTTACTATCATTTCTAAAATTACTGGCTCGCCTACCTTCATATTTGATCCGCTCTTTCCTTATTTCTCTCTTTGTTATCCTCTGTTTGTTTTTGTTGCCTTCCCAATCTTTTGATTTCCCAGTGCTCTTGGCCACTTTATAGGATTTCTCTCTTTCTTTGATACATTTCCTGACTTCCTTTGTCAGCCATGGCTGTCTAATCCCTCCCCGGATAATCTTTCTTTTCTTGGGGATGAACCTCTGTACTGTGTCCTCAATTACACCCACAAACTCTTGCCATTTTTGCTCTACTGTCTTCCCTGCTAGGCTCTGCTTCCATTCAATTTTCGTCAGTTCCTCTCTCATGCCCTCATAATTACCTTTGTTTAACTGTAACACCATTACATCTGATTTTGCCTTCTCTCTTTCAAACTGCAGACTGAACTCTACCATATTATGATCGCTGCTTCCTAAGTGTTTCCTTACTTTAAGATCTTTTATAAAGTCTGGTTCATTACATAGCACTAGGTCCAAAATAGCCTGCTCCCTTGTGGGCTACATGACAAGCTGTTCCAAAAAGCCATCCTGTAAGCATTCCAATAATTCCCTTTCTTTGGATCCACTGGCAACATTATTTACCCAGTCCACCTGCATATTGAAGTCCCCCATGATCACCGTGACCTTGCCTTTCTGACATGCCTTTTCTACTTCCCGGTGCATGTTGCACCTCTGGTCCTGACCACTGTTAGGAGGTCTGTACATAACTCCCATTATGTTTTTTTTTGCCCTTGTGGTTCCTCAATTCCACCCACACAGACTCCACATCATCTGACCCTATGTCATCCAGTGCCATAGATTTAATTTTTTTCTTAACTAACAAGGCCACCCCGCCCCCTCTGCCCACCTCCCTGTCTTTTCGATAAGTTGTAAATCCTTGGATGTTTAACTGCCAGTCCTGAACCCCCTGCAACCATGTCTCGGTGATGCCTACCACATCATAATCATTCACGATGATCTGTGCCGTTAGTTCATCTACTTTGTTACGAATGCTACGAGGATTCAGGTAAAGTGCCTTAATGCTAACATTCTTATCATTAGAGATATTGGAAGTCATAAGATGTCCTAAGTTATCCTTCCTTTTTGTTGCGTTCCTAATCTGCCTCACGCATTGGTGAAAACCATCATTTGAAATATCCAAATATTTAACAACTATTATAATAATCATTTATTTTCAGCTCCGCTTGGGAAGTACGCATATGTGAAAAATCTGACTCCACTGTTCTATGACAGAGGGAACAGTAACTGTGGTAAGTACAGTCCATTTTTCTGTCACCAGTATTTCAGAGATAACAAAAATCTTCCATTGGTCAAACTCTTTTTACTCAGCAGAACAGATTACCATTTCCTTCTTAAAGGAAAAGTGCAAATTAAGTAGATATAACGAAGAGGAGGAGTTGGTCATTCAGGTATGTAGGTTGCTCTGCCATTCAATAAGATCACAATTCCACACTGTAGGGAATCTAATCTAAATGAACTAATCTGATTGGAACTTCAGATGTGCTCCTGTCTAATCCTGATAACCTTTCACCTCCTTGCTTAACACGAATCTATCTATCTATCTCTGGCATAAAAATATTCAAAGGTTCCACTTCCACTACATTTTCAAGAAGAGAGTACCAAAGTCTCAAGATCCAGAGAATTTTTGTTGTCTAATCTCTTTAAATAGATATCTTGATTCTTAAACAGGGATTCCTAGTTCTAGATTCTCCTATAAGAGGAAATGTCTTTTCCACATCTATCCTGACAAGATCCCCCAGAAGCTTTTTGTTTCAATTAAGTTGCCTCTTACACTTTTAAACTCCAGCAGATACAAGCCTAACCTGTTCACCTTTCCTCATAAGACAACCCACCAATTCTAGGTATTCATCTAGCAAATCTTCTATAAATTACTTTCATTTACACATTTACATCCTTCCTTAAAATAAGGTGACCAATTCTGTATATAGTACTCAAAATGTATTCTCAACAGTACCCCGCATAAATGAAACATACTGCTTCTATTTTTATATTCAATCCTGCGTGCAATAAAAGTTAACATTCCATTTCCTAATTACTTGCTGTACCTTGTTACTAACCTTTTGTGTTGCATGGATTAGGACATCCAAATCTCTATGCATCTCAAAGCTTTGCAATCTCATCTTTAGACAATACAGGTCATTCTGCTGTAACATGCATTTCATTAACACAAATTCGCTATAACACGATTGATGATTTGGTGACAGTTTCTAAAATGCAAACTTTTAAAGCATACATTGGTAATAATGCGATTCCAGCTCCATTAATTTAAATGGTGCTGCTATTACTTGACTTTTTTATAACACAGGATTGCATGAGAACAGAACTACAGTGTTATAGCAGAACTGACTGTATGCTTTTCTTTATTCTTCCTGTCAAAATGGACAATTTCATATTTCCCACATGTACTCTATTTGCCACATCTTTGCTCACTCACTTAACTTAGCTGTATATTTTCAAAACCTCAAGTCTTCTTCACAACTTATCTTTCTGTCATCAGCAAATTTGGTAACCATACTTCCAACCCTGTCAAGCCATTGTAGGTCATTTATATAATTTTTAAACTGTTGAGGTCCCAGCACTGGTCCTTATGGCACATCACTCATTATATTCTGCTAACCTGAAAGAAAGACCTATTCATGCCAACTCCCTGCTTGCTAGCTAATCTCCTATCGATGTCAGTTTGCTATCTCCTACACCAAATCTTCTACTTTCTGCAATAACCTTTGATGTGGCACTTTATCAAATGCCTTCTGGAAAGCTACATACTGTACAACTGACAAACAATAAAGAACAGTGCAGCACAGAAACAGGTCCTTTATATGACACTTTCTAAATTAAAAACCTTTAGCCTCTACATGCTCGTATACCTCAATTCCTTGCCTATTCATTTATCTGTCATTATGCCTCCTAAACGTTGCTATGTGCTTCTCCCACGACCTCGGGCAATGCATTCAAGGCACTTACTCCACTATGTGTAAAAAATGCACATCTTAAATCTCCTTTAAGCTTTCTCCCTTTTCCTTTAACCCTGTGTCCCCTGTGACAATTCTACCAGAGAAAAAAGACTCAGACTATCCATTCTATCCATGTCACCCTCAGCATCTGATGTTCAAGTGAAAAGAAATCAAAGTTTGTCCAATCTCTCCTCATAGCTAATTCCCTCCAAACCAGGCAACATCTGGTAAACCTTTTCTGTACTAATTCCAAAGCCTTCATATCCTTCTGGGAGGCTGGCGACCAGAACTGAACACAATATTTCAAATGTTGACGAATAAAGTTCTATACAACTGCAACATGACTTGCCAATTTTTATGATCTATGCCCTGACCGATAAATGGAAACATACCATATACCTCCTTGACCACTTTCCCCCTTTCTGTTGCCACTTTTAGGTAACTGTGGACCCATACACCTAGATCCCTCTGTATGTAAATACTTCTAAGCGTTCTGTTATTTATTGTATACTTCCCTCCTGATTTAGTACTTCCACCTCACATTCATCCTGTTTAAATTCCATCTGCCATTTCTCCACCCAAGTCTCCTGCCTATTTATATCCTGCTGTCTCCTCTGGCAATCCTCCTCACTATTCGCAGCTCCCTCAATCTTTGCGTCATCCGCACACTTACTAATCAGATCACTTAGTTTCTCCTCCAAATCATTTATTTATATATATATTCCAAACAATAGGGGTCCCACCACTGATCACAGGCCTTCAGTCAGAAAAACACCCTTTCACGTCTTCTATGACTAAAGCCAGTTCTGTATCTAAGTTACCAGCTCACTGCAGATCCTATCTGACTTCACCTTCTGTATTAGGTTGTCATGAGGGACCTTGTCAAAGGTCTTGCTGAAGTCCATGTGGACAACATCCACCGTCCTGTCCTGAAAATCGTCTTTGTTACTTACTCAAAAAACATAATCAAATTTGTGAAACACAACCTTCCCCGCACAAAGCCATGCTGCCTGTTGCAAATAAGTTGATATTTTTTAAAATGTGAGTAAATTCTGTCCCTCTTCTCCAATAATTTCCCTAACACTGACATAAGGCTTACCAGCCAGTAATTTCTCCTGTTGTTCTTATTAAACAAATGAACAGCATTGGCTTTTTCCGAGTCCTCTGGGATCTCTCATGACTAAGGCAGGATATAAAGATTTTATACAGGCCCCAGAAATTTCTTCCCTTGCCACCCTCAGCATTCCGGAATAGATCTCATCAGGTCCTAGGTTTGTCTGGAACAAAGAAAATTACAGCACAGGAGCAGGCCATCGGCCCTCCAAGCCTGCGCTGATCCAGATCCTCAATTGAAACCTGTCGCCTATTTTCTAAGGCTCTGTATCCCTTTGCTTGCCGCCCATTCATATATCTGTCTAGATACATCTTAAATGACACTACTGTGCCTGTCTCTACCACATCCGCTGGCAACACTTTCCAGGCACCCACAACGCTGTGTGTAAAGAGCTTTCCACGCATATCTCCCTTAAACTCTTCCCCTCTCACTTTGAACTCATGTCCCCATGTAATTGAGTCCCCTACTCTGGGGAAAAAGCTTCTTGCTATCCACCCTGTCTATACCTCTCATGATTTTGTAGACCTCAATCAGGCCCCCCCACCTCAACCTCTGTCTTTCTAATGAAAATAATCCTAATCTACTCAACCTCTCTTCATAGCTAGAGCCCTCCATACCAGGCAACATCCTGGGGAACCTCCTCTGCACCCTCTCCAAAGCATCCACATCCTTTTAATAATGTGGCAACCAGAATTGTAGTATTCTCAATGTGGCCGAACCAAAGTCTTATACAACTGTAACATGACCTGCCAACTCTTGTACTCAATATCCTGTCCAATGAAGGAAAGCATGCGGTATGCCTTCTTGACCACTCTCTTGACCTGCGTTGATGCCACATTCAGGGAACAATGGACTTGAACACCCAGATGTCTCTGTACATCAATTTTCCCCAGGACTTTTCCATTTACTGTAAAGTTCGCTCTTGAATTGGATCTTCCAAAATGCATCACCTCGCATTTGCCCGGATTGAATTCCACCTGTCATTTCTCTGCCCAGCTCTCCAATCTATCTATATTCTGCTGTATTCTATAGCAGTCCCCTTCACTATCTGCTACTCCACCAATCTTAGTGTCATCTGCAAACTTGCTCATCAGACCACTTAGACCTTCCTCCAAATCATTTATGTATATCACAAACAACAGTGGTCCCAGCACGGATCCCTTTGAAATTCTACTGGTCAAAGGTTTCCATTTTGAGAAAATCCCTTCCACTAGTACTCTGTCTTCCGTTGCCCAGCCAGTTCTTTATCTAGATCCTGGACCCCATGTGACTTCACCTTCTCCATCAGCCTACCATGAAGAATCTGATCAAACGACTTACTTAAGTTGATGTATGTGACATATACAGCCCTTCCCTCATCAATCAACTTTGTCACTTCCTCAAAGAATTCTATTAAGTTGGTAAGACATGACCTTCCCTGCACAAAACCATGATGGCTATCACTGATAAGCCCATTTTCTTCCAAATGGGAATAGGTCCTATCTTATCTTCTCCAGCAGCTTCCCTACCCCTGACATCAGGTTCATCGGTCTATAATTACCTGGATTATCGCTGCTACCTTTCTTAAACAAGGACACAACATTAGCAAATTTCCAGTCCCCCAGGACCTCACTCGTATTCAAGGATGCTGCAAAGACATCTGTTAAGGCCCCAGTTATTTCCTCTCTCGCTTTCCCAGTAACCTGAGATAGATACAATCCGGACCTGGGGACTTGTCCACCTTAATGCCTTTTAGAATACCCAACACTTTCACCCTTCTTATCCTTAACTTCAACATCCATCATGTCGCTCTCCTCGTGAATACCGAAGCAAAGTACTCATTAAGAATCTCACCCATTTTCTCTGACTCCATGCATAACTTTCCTCCTTTGTCCTTGAGTGGGCCAACCCTTTCTCTAGTTACCTCTTGCTCCTTATCTGTGAATAAAGGCTTTGGGATTTTCCTTAACTCTGTTTGCTAAGGATATCTCATGACCCCTTTTAGCCCTCTTAATTCCTCATTTCAGATCAGTCCTATTCTTCCAAAGCTTCGTCTGTCTTCAGTTGCCTAGACCTTATGTACACTTCCTTTTTCCTCTTAGCTCGTCTCACAATTTCACCTGTCATCCATGGTTACCTAATCTTGCCAATTCCATCCCTCATTTTCACAGGAACATATCTGTCCTGAACTCTAATTAACCTCTCTTTAAAAGCCTCCCACATATCAAATATGGATTTACCTTCAAACAACTGCTCCCAATTTACATTCCCCAGCTCCTGCCAAATTTTGGCATAGTCGGCCTTTCCCCAATTTAGCACTCTTTCTGAAGGACTACTTTCGTCTTTGTCCATGAATATTCTAAAACTTACGGAATTGTGATCACTCTTCCCAAAGTAATCCCCTACTGGCTTCAACCACCTGGCTGGACTCATTCCCCAACAGAAGGTCCAGTATATCCCTTCCAGAGTTGGACTATTTACTTTCTGCTCTAGAAAACCCTCCTGGATGCACCTTACAAATTCTGCTCCATCTAGACCTCTAACACTAAATGAATCCCAGTCAATGTTGGGAAAATAAAATCTCCTATCACCACCACCCTGTTGCTCCTACATCTTTCCATATTTGTACCTCTATCTTACCCTCGATGTTGGGAGGCCTGTAGTACAGCCCCAACACTGGTACCGCACCCTTCCTATTTCTGAGCTCTGTCCATATTGCTCACTGCTCGAGTCCTTCATAGTGCCCTCCTTCAGCACAGCTGTAATATCCTCTTTGACTAGTAATGCAACTCCTCCACCCCTTTTACCTCCCTCTCTATCCCGTCTGAAGGATCGATATCCTAGGATATTTAGTTGCCAATCATGCCCTTCCCTCAACCAAGTCTCAGTAACAGCAATAAAATCATACTCCCAGGTACTAATCCAAGCCCTAAATTCATCTGCCTTACCCACTGCACTTCTTGCATTAAAACAAATGCACCTCAGACCGCTAGTCTCTTTGCGTTCATCATCTGCTCCCTGCCTACTCTTTCCCTTCGTCACGCTGACTTCATTATCTAGTTCCTTACAGGCTTTAGTTACTACCTCCTTACCTCCTCACTAACCTCCTCATTTGGTTCCCATTCCCCGCCACATTAGTTTAAACCCTCCCCAACAGCGTTAGCAAAAGCACCGCCAAGGATATTGGTACTAGTCCGGCCCAGGTATAGACCATCCAATTTGTAATAGTCCCACCTCTCCAGAACTGGTCCCAAAGTCCCAAATATCTGAACCCTTCCCTCCTGCACCATCTCTCAAGCCATGGATTCATCCTGTCTATTCTATCTACTCTGACTAGTGCGTGGCATTGGTAGCAATCCTGAGATTACTACCCTGAAGTCCTGCTTTTTAACTTGGCTCCTAACTCCCTAAATTCTCATTGTAGGATCTCATCCCATTGTTTTTACCTGTATCACTGGTGCCTATATGCACCACAACAACTGGCTGTTAACTCTCCCCCTTGAGAATGTTCTGCATCCAATCTGAGACATCCCTGAACCATGCACTTGAGAGGCAATATACCGTTCGGGTCTCTTGTTATCGACTACAGAACCACCTATCTAGTCTCCTTACAATTGAATCCCCTATGACTATAGCCCTTCCACTCTTTTTCCTGTCCTTCTGAGCAGCCGAACCAGCCATGGTGCTATAAACCTGACTACTGCTGCCTTTCCCTGGTGAGCCATCTCCCCCAACAGTATCCAAAACGGTATACCTGCTTTGGAGGGAGATGACTGCAAGGGATACCTGCACTGCCTTCCTGCTCTTTCTCTGCCTTTTCTCTTTCCCAATACCCATTCCCTTTCTCCATCAACAATCCTAATCTGCGGTGCCTACCTCAATGCTTTTCAGGACACTCAATACCTCCTTTTTTATATCAACACACACTAGAATATAAGCATATCCCTCTCTAGACATACCTTCCACCATGTCCTTCTCCTTTGTGAATACTGAAGCAAAATTTTCATTCTGGATCTCAACCACTTATTCTGCTCCTGGCATAAATTCCTTCCTTTGTCTTTGAGTAGAGCTATCCTTTTGCTCATTTTATATGTATAAAATGCTTTGGGATTTTCCCCAATCCTGTATGCCAAGGATATTTCATGGCCCCTTTTAGCCCTAATTCCTTGCTGAAGTTCTTTCTTGCCTTCTTTATTTTCTTTGAGGGCTCTGTTGGTCTTTAGTTTCCTAAACCTTGTGTATACCTCCTTTCTCTATTTGACTAAACTCACAATTTTGGTTGCCATCCTTGATCCTCAAAGCTGCCCACAGAACATATTTGTCCTGAATTCTAATCAACTTGCCTTTAAAGATTCCCAGATAACAAATGTGGATTTACCCTCAAACAGCTGCTCCTAATTTACATTCCCCAGTTACTGCCTGATACTGATGTAGTTAGCCTTTCCCCAATTTAGTACTTTGACCCAAGGACTACTCTTCTCCTTACCCATAAGTAATTTAAAACTAACAGAATTATGATCACTCTTCCTGAAAAGCTCTCCCTCTGAAACTTCAATCACCTGGCTGGACTCATTCCCCAACACCAGGACGAGTACAACCCCTTCTATTGTTGGACTATTTACATATTGTTTCAAGAAATCTTTCTGGACGCATCTGACAAACTCCCCCCATCCAAACTCCTGGCACTAAGGGAGCCCAGTCAATATAGGAGAAATTAAAATCATCCCCTACAACTAACTTTTTATTTTTACATTTGTCTGTAATCTGTCCACATATCTGTTCCTCAACTGGATGTTGGGAGGCTTGACATGCAACCCCATCAAAGTGATTGTATCCTTCCTACTCCTGAGCTCTCTTCACATGACCTCTCTAGATTAACCCTCTAAGGTGTCTTCTCTCAGTACAGCTGTAATGTTGTCTCTAATCAGTAATGCAACTTCCCCACCTCTTTTGCATCCCTCGATCTCACCTGAAACATTTAAAACATCTACATCATGGAACATTAAGCTGCCAGTCTTGTCCTTCTCTCAACCAAGTCTTTGCAATAGAACCCTCCTACATCATAGTCATATGTATTAATTCAAGGTCTAAGGTCATCTGCCTTACCTGTCATCATTCTTGCATTAAAACAAATACACTTCATACCACCAGTTTCACCATATTCAGTAACCCCTCTGTGTCTTTACTTCCTCTTAGCGTTACTGGCCTTAGTTCTTTAACTCCTCCTCGGTCATTTCACTTGCTGACTTATTGCTCTGTTTCCCATCTCTCTGCCAAACTAGTTAAAACCAACTGAGAGATACTAGCAAACCTCACTGCAACAATACTCCCTGACAGTTCCCATTTTACCACAGCAAGTTTCTTAAATAACTCAAAAGAGATTGGTTAGACATGGTTTTCCTTTCACAAAACCAAGCTTACCATGATTGATTACTTTGAACTTATTTAAGTACCCTGCTATAATGTCTCTAAAACTAGTTTCCCTATGATTGATGTTCTGTGAATTGGCTGTCATTTCATGTTTTCTGTCTCCCTTTTTGAATCAAGGAGTGACATTTGCTGTCTTCCAACCAATGGGACTATCCCCGGATCAAATAAGTTTTGGAAAATTAAACCAATGCTTTAGTTTCTCACCAGTCACTTCTTTTAAGACCCTAAGATGACCATCAGTACTGGGCACTTGTCAGGTAACAGCTCCAACAATTCACTCAGTTTCACTTATCTGGTGATCATAATTTTCTTGAATTCTCCTCTCCATTCAGGTTCCTGATTTATTGCTGCTTCTAGGATATTACTTGCATCCTCTGTAGGGAAGACTGATGCAAAATCCTGTTGAAGTCATCTTCCATTTTCTTATTTTTCATTATTAATTACGCAGTTTAATTTTCTACAGGACCAAATCTTTCTTACTTCACATTTTTTGTCTCTTGTTGTCTGTCGTATATTCCTGGTTAGCTTTCTCTCATATTTTAATTTTCTCTCTTTAAAGTTTTGGTAATTCTTTGCACTTTGCTATATTCTGCCCAATCTATGATATTCTACCTGTCTTGGCACAATTACATGCTTTTCTTTATGTTTGACACAAACTTAGTTTTAGCTCACCACAGATGATGGGTCCATCCCTGGGAATTTTTATAATTCTTAGGAATTTATCTGTTCGATGTATTCTGAAATACCCCTTTAAAGTATATCACTGATTCTACATTGATGTATCCTTTAACATAGTTTGCTAATTCACTCTGCTTTCATGCTGTCATGTATGGTCTTATTTAATAAAACAACTTGTCTTGGACCTATTCTAATCTACCCCAAAATGAACTGAAAAGTCAATTGTATGATGGCTGCTGCTACCTAGGGACATCTTGACTATGAGATCATTCATTAATCCTGCCAATATCCAGGTCCAGTACAGCCTACTCTCTGGCAGAACCCAGAATATACTTGTCTGAGGAATTAGCCTGAAGATATTCTTTCAGGTCCTCACTTAGGCCATGTTTGTTGATCTGACTTTTCCAATTGATTAAAATCCCCCATAATTGAACCCAAACAAGCTCTAATTATTTTTTCATCATGTACCACTCTATCCCATGGTTACTGTTAGGGGTTTGTACACCACTCTCACGATTGACTTCTTGTCTTCATCATTTCTTATTTCTATTCAAACTGTTGTCACATCTTGGTTTCCTGGATACAGATCATCCATCCCTATTGTGCTAGGCTATCATTAACTAACAAGACCACCTCTCCACCTTTTCTAACCTTCGTCTTCTTCCTAAATGTCTTATATCCGTCAATAGTCAGATCTCAATTCATGTCATCCTGCAGCCATGTCTCTTTGATAACTGCCAGTTAGTATTGATTTATTTCTATTTGAGCTCTCAGTTAATCTATTCTGGTTCATCGGAATAGGAGTAGGCCATTCAGCCTATCGAGCCTGCTGCATCATTTAACACAATCATAGATGATCAGTCACTTCAATGCTCTTTATCCACATTATCCCCATAATCCTTCACATCATTGGTAATCAGAAATCTATCAATCTCCAGTTTAAACTACTCAAGACTGAGGCTCCACAGCTCTCTAGCAGGAGAGAATTCCAGATATTTACAACACTGAGTAAAAAGATTATTCCTCATTTCAATCCTAAATAGCATCCCCTTAAATTGTGCACATGGTTTGAAATGCCCAACTAGGGAAACATCTTACCTACATCTATCCTTTCTATACCTTTAAATATATTTTAGGTCTCAATTAGATCACCTCTCATTCATTGAAACGCTAGAAAATACAGGCTTGGTTTGCCCAATCTGCCTGCATAGTACAGTCTTGCCTTTCAGGGACAAGCCTGGTAAACCTTCATTGCATCCCTCTATGGAAGTAATATCCTTAACCGCATACCGAAAAATGCAAACAGTTCTTCATATGTGGTCTAACCAAGCTTCTATGCAATTGTCTTCACTACTGTACTCAAAACGTCTTGCAATAAAGGCTAACATTCTATTATCCATTTTTGAATGCTGTGTGTATTCCGTACAGAGTCTTCAGTTTTGTCATTTTTGTAAACTCTGGTCTTATCTGTTGGTTTACTCTTAAATTTGTCCTCGCTATCTCTCCTGTCTCAGTCTATTTATCACTTTCCATACTCATACCTTTCTCTTTGGCCTTGATACTACATTTACCACACCTACACAAATTAAATCCCTTACCCTCACCATTTAGTTTAATTGACAATATAGCACATTGGTTTACAACAGTGACAAGTGTGAAAACAAATACTAAAGCTACAGATTGTACATCTGTAAGTTAGTTAACACATTCACTCTTGTCACTGTCTGTGGAATGTCCAGTCCCCTCCCTTTCATTTTCTTGTAATAAACAAAAAGAAGCTCCCACAAAGAGCAGAAGAAGCTACCATTAGGGAAGTTAAACAATCATATTACCTGTAGTTTAATCAAATATTTTGAACAGCAGCATTTTAAATTCTTTCCAAAATGAAATAACATAGTAAAATATATTTTCCTTTAAGCTTATTGTTGTTAATTGTTTGCTTTTCTTTTTAGATCTGCATCTCTTAACCATAATTTTTGCTCTATTTATTTTAAATAATTCTTCTCAGATTTGGATAAACTCTTATATTATTTGTTTTTGATTCTCTTGAATTTCGTTAAAGTTGAGCATTTTCAACATTGGACTTCCTTATCTCAAGTGCTGCAGAATGCTAGCAATATTGTAATATTTTTGATACATATTTTCTTTTTACCATAAGCTTGAGTAAAAATCAGAGAGCTCATCCCCTGACTGAACTTGTCAAGAAGAAGTGTTCAAAGGAAATGGGTAGAAATCAAAGTCAGCACAAAATCTATTCAACTCTCAGTGGTCTCCATGAGCACCATTCCTGGATGTGTTGATGTGGCTAGCAATATCTCCCACAGTCTTCATGTTGAGACTTTTTAATATCAAAACTATAGTATCTCATGAGCATCAAACAAAATATTCCCATTGTAAAATATCAGTGCTTTCCTTCTGACAATTAAATATGTCTGCATGGCTCATCAATCATCTGCTTTCAAAACATACAGGCACTTTGATCAATAGCCAACAATGATTTCCTGTGTGTGGTAAAAAGAACAGATAAAAATCACATTTTTCCATTAAGAAGAATGGGAAAGATGATTTGGTTGATTTACCAACAAACACAATTTGGATGAAAAGTGATATCTGAACCAAGGTAAAAATCACACTGACCCTTTTATCTTCTATATAAATGTGCAAAACCAGATTTACTGCCAAATAACAAACTTTTAAGCAGTTTTAATGGAGTGATCAAAAGCACATACCTTAACTATAAAGACAATGAACAGCTCCCTCATTGTACTCAAACACCTACCAATGTTGAAAAATTATCTGCATTGGACCATAAAAACAAGACCTACAGCCTCTAACTGTCAGATGTGGGAGTCTAAGTTCAATTAAAGTTTTCTATCTCTGTGGTAGGCAGGGATCTCTTAACCACTAAAAAATTCTAAACACATTAAAGCACTGTCATGCCAAATCTTACTGGTCTTATTTGTTCAAAGAATTATGAAAAACGTCAGATAGTTAAGCCTTATATTTTAGAATAGAACATGCAAAACATTGAAAACTTTGCACTGAAGGTCACAGTGTTCTTCTCAAAAACAACTAATTAGCAGAATTGATGAGTTTCTTACCTGTAGAAGTCTTTGTACTGGAGCTTCCTGTTTCCTCCTTTTCCAAAGAAGTGCACCAGCAGTGTTGTGCTCATTCCTTTGTTACTTTTCTGTCACAAAAATAGAAATAGATCATCAAACTGCTTAAACTGCAGTGCTCTGAAAAAGCAGCTTGTTAGAGAAAACCATAGAAGATTTCCAGCACTAGAAAGTAAATATTGCAATTTCTGTGTTATAATTCATACAATTACAGGCCTTTTGCCAATTAGCACTGATAAATCATAGGCGTGAGTGCAGTTCATAATGTTTCGATCAGTTGTGAAACACAGGTAACTGAACTGAGAATTTACTGTTGTACACAATTACTTGGATTCCAATCTGACCATTTTGTTTACCAGTAATCAACTATAAATTTGAGTAATGAAATTATTAGCCATTGAACATGGATGCCAACATACATCAGTAGCTACTCAAATTGGTGCAAACAATGGTTAAATACTTTGACATTTTTGTGAATGAAAGCAAACAAAAACTTTATTAGTAGCCACAAATGGCAACAGTACATAGAATTCACATATTAAACGCTCAGATTTCTGCCCTTAATATTTTATCTCTAGATATTAATAATATTAAGCATACAAAGGTTACCTGATGTCATGATTTTAGCCATTTTTAAACATCAAATTTAACGTGCCATTAGAATGGAAATTCCCTATGTAAACAAATCAAATGGCTCCAGCCATTAGATGGCAACATAGCTCCATTGTATCTGTATTATTGCATCCTTTGGACACACCAAAGGTGACTTGTTAATATTTTGAAATAATTTGATTCAGCAATAATACATATTCACAATCAACTGACATGGTTACTGACAAGATAGATAGTTAGAGCTCTGGCTCAAGTACTGCATAATGGTAGGGCATTATGGTAGGGTTTGACACGTGCATATATAAACATGTACACTGATTACTATGTATGTGACATTAGCTAAGTTCTACTTCAAACTGGCTAACTACCTGTTCAATTTGGACCAGTTTCAATTTTCATTTGAACTGTGAATTCATGAATAATAGGCTTACGTTGCTAGAATGATCATAAAGCAATGTGATCAACACTGCTTTGGCATTTGTATTGCAATGCTATCAGAACTTGCATCATTCTTATCACTGTTTATATTCATACGATGATCAATAACAAAAGAATCAATACCTATAAGGGAAACTGCTTTTACTGTTCTAACCTGAAAACCTATTAAGAATGGGACTAAACTTGGAACACTATTGTATCTGTCAAGTTTTCATGAAAACAGGCACGTAATTGTGGTTTTGTCTGGCAGTCAACTTAAGCAATGCTTTCAAAATATTAATTCAAAGACAAAACATTCCAAAGCAATTATTAATGACATGTGTTCTGCAAAAAGCACAATGAAAATATGCCCAATTTGACTGAGAATACCATTATCACTATTGTTTATTCTATCAATGAATAGCAAGTCTAGTATTAAAAAGCAGAGCATAAGGCTTTGAGGACTTATCAGGCTAATGCCTTTCACTCAACCTTTAAACCAAATTGAAACCAACAATGCCTAGCCACACTTTATTAGAATTCATTTTTGATTCACTGGTGGATTTGCATTTCTCATTTAAAATTCAGACCTAAAAAAAATTACTTCTAATATTAACTATGTGTCCAGATAATATCCTTAAAAAAATTAAGAAAATGTAATAACTTTGTAAAAGAAAGAAAAATCAAGTCAACTTTTAAAAAGCACGAGAGATGAGAAGAGGATCTCATGCTGCTGGAATTACACGAAGTAAAATGGAAAGAGACTTGAGTGGAACATAATCACTGACATAGATTGCTTGGGCTAGAATTGCCTGTTTCTATGCAGTATATCGTATGCAATAAATATCAGGTCAAATGAAGATATGTACAATCATGCTGTCCAATGTGTTTCAAATTAGTGAAAAATCTGGTAGGGTTACAAAATGTTCTTCTTTTTCAGATATGCGCATCATTTAAATATTAAAAGAGTTTCCACGTTGTCGGAGATTTGAGATGTTAAACATGATGGCAGGTTAACTTATAAAATACACTTTTGTAGAAATTGCTGTAAAAGTAGATAGGGCATGGAAACATCAGAAAAAAAAATAGAAACTGAACAAAAATAAAAACTCATACTACTCTGAGATTTTGGGAGTTGTAACGCTTTGTTGCATCATGACTGTTGGTGACAGGCTCGATGAACCAGCTGGTTCTTTCCAGTCTGTCTCTTGATGCGTAAGAGACAACGAATTTTGAAGTCTAAACAACAAAAGCATCCAACACAATGGAGTTTATGGTAATGAATCTATCAGCGATGAGCGAAAACCATTTTATCTACTATATATTTTAGACATGTGGGTAAGGATAGATATGACTAAAAAGTTCTGCATCTGATCAAACACTACCAAAGAAGGTAATGCCAGCTTCACAGTGATAAGAAGAACAGTGTACAGTATAAGAACAGTCATTTTGCTTTGTTTGGTACAGACAAGATGTGCCCTATCTCTAGAAAATATCACAATTAAAAATTACTTATTTTGCTGAGTTAAAGAACACGTCTGTAGGCATAATCTGACTTGATTACAGCTCAACTAAACCTGAAATGTTTCAGGTTCTAAATGTTTGATCGTTATAGCCAAGTATTATTTAACAAAGCAATATGACTCCCAGTGTTTCCTCAGACCAGTGGTCACGTAATGTCCTGAGAGAGGTGAAAAGCCATACTATTAGAAGAAATTAAAAAAAGAAAATTCAGGGAGTGCTGATAAATAGTCATCAACCTCAAATATTGGAGTTTAGAAAAGTAAGAGGTGACTTGACTGAAATATGTAAAATCCTGGATGGTCTTAACAAGGTAGACATGGAGAGGATGCTTTCTCTTTTAGAAGAATTTAAAACTGTCCACTTGTACAGCTAGACTCACTGAGCTACTCATGCATGTGTAGGGAATGTGTTAAGTACTGAATAATTGCAGAAGAGATGACAACCACCCCCATGTGGAAGCAGCTCTTACTTCCATCTCCAATGCTAAACTGAGATTGCATAACATATTCACCAAAACAATCTCAATATTTTGCTGAACCTATCCATACATATCCACCTATGCATGTGCCACAAATAATTAAGAGCATTTTCTAGTGAAGATAGTCTCCCTTAAATTTAATTGGTTATAGAAAGTGACTCATTTTTACCATTTAACCTTTAAATTATGTTACTTTCCAGTCAGTAAGTTAACCTATTTATTCTTTTACATGGAGTCCATCAACAAGTATTCAAGACAGGGAAAACTATTTGATTTTATATGGTTAATTTTCATATTTATTTTTCAAATGGAGATTTCTTATGGTCAGAAATAGGAGAATTTATAATGGGGTACAAAGAAGTGGCTGACCAACTAAATACATACTTTGGTTCTGTGTTTATAAAACAGGACACAAGTAACAGGTCAGAAATGTTGGGGAATACAGTTTAGTGAGAGGGAGGAATTGGAAGAAATCAGTAAAAGTAGGGAAATGGTGTTGAGGAAATTTATGGGATTGAAGGCCTCATAATCTGATAATCGACATACCAGAGTACTTAAAGAAGTGGTCCTAGAAATAGTGGATGCATTGGTGGACAGCTTCCAAGATTCTAGATTCTAGATTCTTGAGCAGTTCTTACAGTTTAGAGCGTAGCTGACATAACTCTTCTATTTAAAAAGGGAGGTAGAGAGAAAGCCAGGAATTATGGACCAGCCAGCCTGACATAAGTAGTGGGGAAAATGCTAGTCATTGGTAAAGGATTTAGTGGCAGAGCACCATGAAAACAGTGCTGGACAGCATTATCACTATTGTTTATTTATCCATGAAAGTAAGTCTAGTATTAAAAAGCAGAGCATAAGACTTTGAGGACTAATCAGGCTAATGTCTTTCACTCAACTTTTAAACACATTGACTGGACAGAGTCAGCGTTGATTTACAAAATGGAAATTATGCTTGACAAATCTACTGGAACTTTAAGGAAACAACTCGTAAAGTTGATGAGGGGGAGCCATTGGATGTGGTTTATTTATTTTCAGAAGGCTTTCAACAAAGTTCCAAATAAGAGTGTGATATTAAAGTGCATGGGATTGGCGGTAGTGTATTGAGATGTATAGAAAACTGGTTGTCAGACAAGACAAAAAAGAGCAGGAATAAAGGTGCCTTGTTTTGAATGGCAGACAAATAGAGAAATACTGCAGGTATCAGTGCAAGGACTCCAGCTATTCACAATATATATTAATGATTTAGATGAGGGAGTGAAATGTAATATTTCCTAATTTGCAGATGCGGGCAGGCTGGCTGGGAGGGTGAGCAGTGAGAGGGATCCAAAGATGATTCAGTGTGATTTGGTCAAGTTGATTGAGTGGGACAATGCATAGCAGTTACAGTATAGTATAGTTAAATGTGAGATTATCTACCTTGGCAGCAAAAACAGGAATGGCTATAAATTGACAAATGGAATGTGTAACGAGACCTGGGTGTCCTTGCACACCAGTCAATTAAGGTAAACATCCAGGTTGAGCAAGCAGTAAAGGAGGAAAACAAGATCAACAAGCTTTCTGTAAACATAAAGATGGATATTTTGTTCAGCTGACAGGTGTTGTACATGATAAGGGTTTTGAGAGGGTTAATGCTGAAGACTCTATTTACCTCAACCTAATCTGATGATGTCATTGGACTTGAACGTGGAAAGGCAGAATATTTTAAGATCTTAAAGGGGACAGACTTGTTTGACTATGCATCCAGGCAGGTGAGAAAAGTGTCTGCTTTCCTAACCACGAAACGTGGGTAACCTGCTGGCAAGTTGGCAGAGGGGATGGTTTCCCATGACCTTAATTTGGGATCAACTGAGAGCATATGGGAGCAACTGAGGGCATATGGGAGGTAAGGGAGTGAAGAATTAAAAACAAGACTATCAATCAGTGTACTCTCAATTATCAGTAAAGTAATGGATGGGGTATTCAACATTGTTTTCAAGCAGAAATCAACAGATTTTAAAATACCTATGACGTAAAGGGTATGGAGATAGTGTAGGGGAAAAGGCGCTGAAATGGATGATCAGCAGGATGGTGATGAATGGCAAAGTAAACTTGAAGGGCTGAATAGTCTATTCCTGTTCCCATGTTCTTAGAACAGATAAAATTCTTGAAAAGGCAAGGTTTAACAGAACAGCTTGGCATCTAGGGGAATCCACAGATAATTTAATTAATGATCACCTCAAATTAGTGGAAAAATGTGACAATGAAGCTTTGAAAGCAGAATTTAAAGAGACAGAATCATCGTTATAATTACCGACAGATCCCTGTCAGATACATTACAAAAGATAACTTGACTTTGGAGAAGGCCATTCAGGTGATGATTGAAATATTAGTCTGGAAGCAGCACTGATCAATCTGAGGAGAAGATATCTTTATCACAGCAGATTTTCAGAATCTATTCAGTTTATGAGGTATAAAAGCTTTAATTTATGTTTTAAATGGAATAAGTCTGATTTTAAATCAGTGACCCCTGCTCTATTTTCTCCCAAAAGCGGAATCATAATTACTACATCTAACTTTTCAAGCTGCTTAAGACTTTTATATATTTCTGTCATGTCATCTCTTACTCTTCTAAAACCCAGTAGACATAAGCCTAGTCTAGCCATTCCAAATATTAGATCAGAATGGTGCTGGAAAAGCACAGCAGGTCAGGCAGCATCCAAGAAGCATGAAAATCGATGTTTCGGGCAAAACGTCCTTCATCAGAATGAAGGGCCTTTGCCCGAAACGTTGATTTTCCTGCTCCTCGGATGCTGCCTGACCTGCTGTGTTTTTCCAGCACCACTCTGATCTAAACTCTGCTTTCCAGCATCTGCAGTCCTCACTTTTGCCTATTCCAGATAATAGTCCAATAAATCTTCTCTGAACAGCCTCCAGAATACTTATATCCTTCTTAAAATAAGGTGACCAATACTGTGCACAGTACTCCAGATGATATTTCTCCAGTGCCATGTACAATTGAAACATGACCTCCTTACTTTGTATTTAATTTGCCTTGCCAGAAATGATAGCATTCTATTGGCTCCCTTAAAAATTTGCTGGGCTGCATATGAACCTTTTGAGATTCACGCATGAGAATACCCAGATTCCTTTGCATCTCTGTGCTCTGCAATCTCACGACATTTAGAAATTAACCTTATTTTTAATTCTTCCTGCCAAAATGGATAACTTTTTATCTTTGTCAACTCAACTAACTTATCATCTTTTCATAACCTCCTTGTGTCCTCTTCACAGTTTAATTTCCTACCTAACTTTGTGTCATTAGAACATTTGGCAACGATACTCTCCATCTTGTCATTTATGTCATATATATAAAACTTGAAAACATTTGAGTCCCAACTCCGACTCATGGCACACTACTTGTTACATCTTGCCAACTTGAAAAAGACTCATTTACACCAACTCTCTGCTTGTTAGCCAGCCAAACTTACTTCCTTACCAACATGCTACACCCTACATCGTAAGTGTTTACTTTCCACACTAACTTTCAATGTGGTAACTTAATAAATGCATTCGGGAATTATATTTACACAACTTCCACCAGTTCCTCTTTATCACCAGCATGTGTTACCTCCTCAAAGAACTCAAAGAGATTGGTTAGACATGATTTCTCTTTCACATAACCAAGTTAATCTCACTAATTACCTTAAACTTATTTATATGCCCTGTTATAACTTCTTTAGTGATAACTTCTAACATTCTCCTTATGCCAGATGTTAAGCTAAGTGGCCTGTGTTTCTTGCTTTCTGCCTTCCTCCCTTTTTTGAGAGAGTTGCATATGTAATTTAACAATATCATGGGACCATCCAAAAATCAAGGGAATTTTGGAAAATTAAAACTAATACATCAACTATCGCACTAGCCACTGCTTTTAATATTCTAGGATGAAGCCCATCAGAACTTGGGCACTTGTCAGCCTGCAGCTCCAACAATTCACTCAGTACCACTTTTCTCGATTTTTCCAAGTTTGTCCTCCCACTTCCATTTCCTGATTTAGTGCTGTTTCTGGGTTATACTTTAATTTTTACAGCACAGAAGGAAGCCATTCAGCCCATTGTATCCATGTCAGTCATCAAAGAGCAGAATACACCAATCCTATATTCCAGTTCTTGGGCCATAGCCTTAGAGGTAATGACAACACAAGTTAATATTTAAATACTGCTCAAACGTTACAAGATTTACTGACTCAATCACCAATTCAGTATATGAGTTTGGGATTCCAATAGCTTATGAATGAAAAACTTCTGAAGTTTCCTGTCAGCTTTCTACCGCTTTCCTTATTTGCCCCTCTATGAATGAAAAAAGGCTTTCCAATCCACCCAACACATGCCTTATATAATCTTATACAGCTCTATCAGGTTTTCTTTTAAACATCACTGCTCCAAAGAAAACAACCTTAGCCTATCCAATCTTTCCTCATAGTCCAGATCCTCCAGCCCAGGCAGCATCCTGGTAAATCTCTGCATCCTCTAGAGTGCAATGTTATCCTTTCTACAATTTTGTGACTACAACTACACATATTACTTCAGTCGTAGCCTAATCAGCATTTTATACAGTTCTAGCATAACCTCATTGCTGTTGTATTCAATGCCTCGGCTAATACAATAAGAATCCCATAGCCTCTTTAACTACTTTATCCATCTGCTCTGCTACCAACAGGGATCTAAGGTTATGCACACAAAGGTTCCTCTAATCTTCAATGCTTTCCAGAGTCCTATCAGTTACTGCAATCCCTTGCATTGTTAGTTCTCCCCATGGTTGAATTCCATCTGCCATCGTTCTTCCCAGTCTACTGCTATTGTTTAGGGTTGATAAAGTATGGAGCTGGAAAGGCACAACAGGTCAGACAGCATCAGAGGAGCACTTCCTGCTTTCGACTTTCCTACTCCTCTGATGCTGTGACCTGCTGTGCCTTTCCAGCTCCACAGTTTATTGACAGCGACTTTCAGCATCTGCAGTCCTTACAATCTCCTACTGCAATTTACAGCTCTCCTCCTGTTTTCCAATTTTTGTACCTTTTGTCTTGATCCCACATTTTGTCTTTATGTAACTGCCCTGTACGCTTGTTATTTACTTCTTTAATGCCTCCCACTGCTTTGACACAATTTTATCTTCCTGTCGACTTGGGGATAATTGTATGTTATCTTAGTAAAACGATTCCCTGATTTAGATCTTTAGATCATCGCCCATCATTATCTGTTTCTATTGCTACCTTAAATCTAGCTAAGTTATAGTCACTATCTTCAAAATGCTCCCATACTAATACATTTGCCATCTGCCTGGACTCATTCCTGAATATTAGCTTCTGAACTGTCCACTCCCCTGTTGGGCCTCCCATTTATTGGCTGAATAAACATCTAATACATCATGTGTTTGCTCTTTTGTGTTTTTTAAAAAAAATCCTAAGCATATGGCCTCATTGGATGATCTTTCCAAGATATCAGTCCTTCTCACTGCTATTGTTGATTCCTTGTTCAATATTATAATCCCGCTCTTCTTCTATTCACCTCTTTATCACATTTGAATACCATATAACCAGCTGCCATACCCGCCCATCTGAACATAAGATTCAGCAGTGAAAGTATCCATTTAGCCTATGAGTCTACTCATAATTTGTGATACTGGGTCAACTGCTTGTTATGCTCACCATGATACCACCACGACCTTCAAATAAGTCTCAGCCAAAACCCTGATATTATACACCCTGTCTATGTCCTCAACTCATGTGTCATTTTCCTCAGACTCCTTGCACTAAAGCACATTCCATTTAGCCTTGCTAAACTCACTTCTTTTTTATTTAACCTTCCTGTTCTCTGCCTTCCAGACTCACTTACTAACTGTATTTGTAACCTCTGGAGGGAAGATGGATGCAAAATACCTGATTCATTCATCTGCATTTTATTATTTTTCATTATTAATTCTCTAATCTCACTTTTTTAAACCTTTCTTCTTCAAATATTTATAAAAAAATCTCTTACGGACCTGTTTTTATATGACTGGGTAACAAATTGTACTTTAATTTTTCCCTTTTTTGCTTTTTTAAATATATTTATCCAATCTCCTGACCTGCCACCTATCTTTGCACAATTGTACACCTGTTCTTTTTGTTTGAAACTATCTTTAACATTTTTAGTTAATCATGGATAATTGGACGGTCCCTCGGAATTGCTCATACTCTATGGAATGTATTTATTTTGTATCATCTGAAGTATCCCTTTAAATGTCTCCCACTTCATCTCCTTTGGCCTGTCTTTTAACTTAATTTGCTAATTCATTTAGCTAAATTTATCATATCCTTACATTACCTTTATTTAATTTTTAAAGAAATGATCTTGGACACACACCTCTCTCCCATCAACTGAATGGTCATTGCTAGCTAAGTCACCTGTAGTCCATTAATTAATCCCATCTCATTACACAATACGAGGTTTAGTGCATCAGGCTAAACCATGAAAAATAAATATATTTTTCAAGGAACAGATACGACGTGTCCTTGATGTGTATGTACCTGTCAGGCAGGAAAGAGATGGTCGTGTGAGGGAACCGTGGTTGACGAGGGAGGTTGAATGTCTTGTAAAGAGGAAGAAGGAGACTTACATAAGGTTGAGGCAACAAGGTTCAGACAGAGCAGTGGAGGGATACAGGATAGCCAGAAGGGAGCTGAAGAAAGGGATTAGGAGAGCTAAGAGAGGGCATGAAAAATCTTTGGCGGATAGGATCAAGGATAACCCCAAGGCATTTTATGCGTATGTAAGAAACATGAGAATGACGAGAACGAGGGTAGGTCCGATCAAGGACAGTAGTGGGAGACTGTGTATTGAGTCGGAAGAGATAGGAGAGGTCTTGAATGAGTACTTTTCTTCAGTATTTACAAACGAGAGGGACCGTATTGTTGAAGAGGAGAGTGTGAAACGGACTGGTAAGCTAGAAGAGATACTTGTTAGGAAGAAAGATGTATTGGACATTTTGAACAACTTGAGGATAGACAAGTCCCCTGGGCTTGACGAGATATATCCTATGATTATGTGGGAAGCAAGAGAGGAAATTGCAGAACCGTTGGCAATGATCTTTTCGTCTTCACTGTCAACGGGGGTGGTACCAGAGGACTGGAGAGTGGCGAATATTGTGCCCCTGTTCAAAAAAGGGAATAGGGATAACCCTGGGAATTACAGGCCAGTTAGTCTTACTTCGGTGGTAGGCAAAGTAATGGAAAGGGTACTGAGGGATAGGATTTATGAGTATCTGGAAAGACACTGCTTGATTAGGGACAGCCAGCACGGATTTGTGAAGGGTAGGTCTTGCCTTACAAGTCTTATTGAATTCTTTGAGGTGGTGACCAAGCATGTGGATGAGGGTAGAGCAGTGGATGTAGTGTACATGGGTTTTAGTAAGGAATTTGATAAGGTTCCCCATGGTAGACTTATGCGGAAAGTCAGGAGGCATGGGATAGAGGGAAATTTGGCCAGTTGGATAGAAAACTGGCTAACCGGTCGAAGTCAGAGAGTGGTGGTAGATGGTAAATATTCAGCCTGGAGCCCAGTTACAAGTGGAGTTCCGCAGGGATCAGTTCTGGGTCCTCTGCTGTTTGTAATTTTTTTGTTAATGACTTGAAAGAGGGAGTCGAAGGGTGGGTCAGTAAATTTGCAGATGATACGAAGATTGGTGGAGTTGTGGATAGTAAAGAGGGCTGTTGTCGGCTGCAAAGGGACTTAGATATGATGCAGAGCTGGGCTGAGGAGTGGCAGATGGAGTTCAACCCTGCCAAGTGTGAGGTTGTCCATTTTGGAAAGACATAAGAATGCGGAATACAGGGTTAACGGTAGAGTTCTTAGTAAGGTGGAGGAGCAGAGGGATCTTGGGGTCTATGTTCATAGATCTTTGAAAGTTGCCACTCAGGTGGATAGAGCTTGTAAGAAGTCCTATGGTGTATTAGCGTTCATTAGCAGAGGGATTGAATTCAAGAGTCGTGAAGTGATGTTGCAGCTGTACAGGACCTTGGTTAGGCCACATTTGGAGTACTGTGTGCAGTTCTGGTCGCCTCACTTTAGGAAAGATGTGGAAGCTTTGGAGAGGGTGCAGAAAAGATTTACCAGGATGTTGCCTGGAATGGAGAATAGGTCGTACGAGGATAGGTTGAGAGTGCTAGGCCTTTTCTCATTGGAACGGCGAAGGATGAGGGGTGACTTGATAGAGGTTTATAAGATGATCAGAGGAATAGATAGAGTAGACAGTCAGAAACTTTTTCCCCGGGTACAACAGAGTGTTACAAGGGGACATAAATTTAAGGTGAAGGGTGGAAGGTATAGGGGGGATGTGAGGGGTAGGTTCTTTACCCAGAGAGTGGTGGGGGCATGGAATGTGCTGCCTGTGGGAGTGGCAGAGTCAGAATCATTGGCGACATTTAAGCGGAAATTGGATAGGTACATTGATGGGTGCTTAAGCTAGGACAAATGGTTGGCACAACATCGTGGGCTGAAGGGCCTGTTCTGTGCTGTATTGTTCTATGTTCTATGCTCTGTGGTTGGTTCTGGAACATGCTGTTCTGAGACACTATCCTGAAAGCATTCTATAAACTTATCTAGGTGACCTTTGTGGTCAATAGAACCATGGAGTCATACAGCACAACTTGTCCAAGCCGACTAGACATCCCAATCTGAGCTAGTCCCATTTGCCAGCATTTGGCTCATTTATCTCTATTCTCTTCCTAGTCATCGTAGTTGTGGGTATGTTCGCTGAGCTGGGAAGTTGATTTGCAGAAGTTTCATCCCTTGTCTAGGTGGCATCTTCAGTGCTTTGGAGCCTTCTGTGAAGCGCTGTTTTCTGGAATTTATTTGGTTCTGTTCCTGCTCCTTCTGGTTACCAGTTCCAGTTGTTCATTGTAGTGGCTGGTACATTGGGTCGAGGTCGATGTGCTTGTTGATGGAATCCGTGGCTCAGTGTCATGCTTAGAGTCATAGAGTCATAGAGATGTACAGCACGGAAACAGACCTTTTGGTCCAACTCGTCCAGGCCGACCAGATATCCCAAATAAATCTAGTCCCACCTGCCAGCATCCGGCCCATATCCTTCCAAACCCTTCCTATTCATATACCCATCCAAATGCCTCTTAAACGTTGCAATTGTACTAGCCTCTGCCACTTCCTCTGACAGCTTATTCCATACACACCGCCCTCTGCATGAAAAAGTTGTCCCTTAGGTCTCTTTTATATCTTTCCCTTCTCACCCTAAACCTATGCCATCTAATTCTGCACTCCCCCACCCCAGGGAAATGACTTCGTCTATTTATCCTATCCATGCCCCTCATGATTTTATAAACCTCTTTAAGGTCACCCCTCAGCCTTTGACGCTTCAAAGGAAACAGTCCCAGCCTATTCAACCTCTCCCTGTAGCTCAAATCTTCAACCCAGCAATATCCTTGTAAATCTTTTCTGAGCCCTTTCAAGTTTCACAACATCCACTCAAAACCAAAATGCTAACATTTTAATATTAATCCTTAAAGGTCATCATCTTCTAGAAATTTCTCTGGCTGTCCTCTGTTTGGCTTGTCCTATGATCGTTGTGTTGTCCCAGTTGAATTTGAGGTCTTTGTCATCTGTGTTTGTGGCTACTGGGAAAGCTGGTCGTGGCATTTAGAGGCTAGCTGGTGTTTGTGGATGCAGATTGCTAGTTGTCTACCTGTTTGTCCTATATAGTGTTTCATGCGGACTTTGCATGGAACCTAGTAAAGTACATTGTTTTTCACATGATGAGTAAAGGGTCTTTTGTCCTGATTAGTTGTCATCTGAGCGTGGCTGTTGGTATATGGGCTGTCATGAATCTGAGTGGTCAGAGAAGTCTGGCTGTCAGTTCGAGACATTTTTTACATAACCTAGTGTAGCTAGTGAGTTAGGTCGTGGCATCTCCTCATCATATTGTTTGTCTGTTAGGAATCTGCGATTGAAGTTGCGGGGATATCCGTTCTTGGCATGTACTCTGTAGAGGTGTTCTTCTTTTTCTTCCCTTTGTAGGTCAGGAGTGCTGCAGTGTGTTGTAGCCCTTTTGGACAGGGTCCTAATGCAGCTTCTATTGTGTGTGTTTGGGTGGTTGCTGTTGTAGTTCAGGACCTGGTTGGTGCGTGTGACCTTCCTGTACACTTTTGTAGTGCATTCACCATTCTGTGTTCTTTCTACCATACCATCACATCCATGATTGGGAAGTGATTGTTGGTTTTCTCCTCTCTCATAAATCTGATCCCTGTGAGCATGGTGTTGATAATCCGATGTGTGTTCTCGATTTCTGTTCTCTTAATGATAACAAAAGTGTCGTCCACATATCTGATCCAGAGTTTGGGTTGGATTTGTGGGAGGGCTATTTGTTCCAGTTTTTGCATTGCTGCTTCTGCTATGAGCCCAGAGATGGATGAGCCCATGGGTATCCCATTGATCTGTTCATAAATTTGGTTGTTGAACGTGAAGTGTGTCGTTAAGCACAAGTCTAGTAGTTTGAGTATACATCCTTGTTGATAGGTTCTCTGTCGTGTCATCTGTCCTGCTTATCCAGGAAGTTGGCTATTATCTCTCTGGTGAGAGTTTTGTCAATTAAAGTGAACAGTGCTGTTACATCAAATGAGATCATTGCTTCGTCCTTGTCTATGTTTATTTTCTTGATGTTGTCTAGGAATTCCTGTGATGATTGTATGGAGCAAATCAACTTCCTAGCTCGGCGAACATACAATTACGACAATCGGCACCCCACCTACAAATCTTTATGCAAACCTTCCTATTGATATGCTCATCCAGATGCCTTTTAAGTGTTGTAATTGTACCAGCCTCCATCACTTCCTCTGGCACCACCCCTATGGTGGATAAGTTAAGCCTCAGGTCCTTTTTTAATCTTTCCCCTCTCACTTTAAACCTTCGCCCTTTAGTTTTGGATTCCCCCACCTGAGGAAAAAGACCTTGGCTATTCACCTATCCATGCCCCTTATGGTTTTATTAACTTCTATTATGTCACCCCTCAGCCTCTGACATTCCATAGAAAATAGCCCCAGCCTACTCAGCCTCTGCTAATGCTCAAAATCTCCAACCCTGGCAACATCCTTGTCAATCTTTCCGGAACCCTTTCAAGTTTAACAACATCTTTCCCATAGCAGGGAGACCAGAATTTAATGAAGCATTCCAAAAGTGGCCTAACCAGTGTCCTGTACAGTCTCAACATGACATTTCAATTCCTATATTCAATGCACTGACCAATAAAGGTAAATGTACTGAAGGCCTTCTTTAATGCCGTCTACCTGCAACTCCTTAGAACACTAAGTCTTTAATGATGTTATCTATCTTAAATCACTTTGCATTGATGTGTTTACATTTAACTGCAACAACTAAAAAAAGTATTTTACTTACTGTAATTCAATCATATTCAGCAATAACATTTTATATGACATTTTTTTCCATCAAGAACAATGCTGTATGCTTAATATGAAAATTGCTGAATTTCTTGTGAAGTAGATCACATTAATGAAAATAGACTAAACTTTCAAATTTAGAAGATGCACCTGGTCACTTGTTTTAAATTTCATAATAGGTTTGAAGATATTCAAAATTAATAGTGTTGATGGGGATTGTTATTACAGCCATTTTTTACATGAAGAATAAATAAAATTAAACAAAATAATGGGGCTTGGATCAAATTAACAGGTGTAATGCAATTTCAACATATTTTGCTGATATGATGCGAATGAAGAATATCAGGTTTCCAAATTAACATTAACCAGAGCTGCACAGGAACATGTTTAAAATAAGAAAAAGTCATTTTAGTAACTGTAACTACTGATGTATAAAGTATAATGACATCACTCAGATGGATCACTTAGAATTGTTATAGTTTCTAATTTTGACCTACTCCATAGATAGCAAATTAGTTTAATTTTCCATACTTGATTTTCATATTGAACAAGCATCGCATTCTATCATGATTTACCGCATACGTTAAGGAATTATTATACCATTTTTAAAATAAGTACCAGGTCCTATAACAAGAAACCATCAAATGCTTAACTGCTATTTGACCACTTGGCTATTGACCAATCAGCATGGTCTAACAAGATCTTGGTTTCAAACCTAAACTGATCAGTCCATTTTTCTTATTTAAGGATAACAAACAATACGTACTGATACCTATGAACTGGAACTGGAGACTGAATAACTTTAGTTCCACGTTATTTACTATAATTTTAGATTTAAAGCAAAGGATATTTTATTAAAGTCTCATTTAGTTCTAAATATAATGTAGGATATTTCCTGTACTTTACTATTACTGAGAACAACAGGCCTTGACATCAGGCCACATTTGACCGACATTGTCATTTAGAAACCCGAGTAAAATTAGAGTCAACAGGAATTGAGAGGAAAACTCTGCTGACTGGAGTTATGCCTAGCACAAAGGAAAATGGTTGTAGCTGTTATAGAACAATCATTTCAGCTTCAGGACTTCTCCAGAGGAGTGCCTCAGGGGAGTGTCCAAGGCCCAATCATCATCAGCTGTTTCATCAACAACCTTTCCTCCATCATGACACAGAAGTGTGCATGCTGACGATTGCTCAGTATTCAGAGCCATTTGCAACTCCGCAAATACTGAAGCAGTTGTATCCATATGCAACATGGCCTGGACACCACCTAGGCTTGGGTTGACACATAGCAAGTAAAATTTGTGTGATGTATGTGCCAGGCAATGGGAGAGAAGAGAGAATCTAACCATTATCTCATAACAGTCAATGGCATTACCATCACTGATTCCTCCAGCAATAACATTCTGGGAGTTCCACTAACTAGAAACTGAACTGGACTAACTACATAAATAATGTAAGTGACAAGAGCAAATTCTGTAGCAAATTATGCACCCCAATTCTTCCAAATGTCTGTAATAAGATGGAATAAACCACACTTGCCCTGGATGAGTGCAACTCGAACAGCACTCAAAAAAACTTGACACTATCCAGGCCAAACTAGCCTGCTTGATTAAGACTCAATCCAACATCACTCCCTTCATCACCCAATGTCCATTGTGCACCGTCTACATGACACATTGCAGTAACTTACCGAGGCTCTTTTGACATCATCTTCCAAACCATAAATTCTACCACCTGACAAGGTCAGCAGACATCTGAGAATATCAGCAACTGCAGGTTCTTCTCTAAGCCCCTCACCATCCTGATTTGGATCTATATCACTGTTCCTGGATCAAAATACTGGAACTCCCTTTCTAACACCACTGTGGGTACCTCTATACCCCAAGAACTGTGGAGATTCAAGCAGGCTGATCTCCAGGACAGTTGAGGATAAACAATAAGTACTGGTTGAGCAAGCATTGCCCACATTCCATGAATAAATTTTAAAAAAGGCATGGATTTCTCAAAAACTATTGAAAGGTTTGGGCCAAAATTACTAATTTCCAGCAATCATCAGACAACAGAAATAAAACAGACGAAAGCTACCTCCTGACATAATGCAGAGTCCTGACACTCGAAGTACTGGAGTCAATTTAGACACTGAGCTTTACTCTCAAGATGAGCCTTTGGAGTCATTTGTTTGGTGGCAGCTGCTGGACATGCGGCACAGCATACATGGTGATGTGGCAGAGCTTCCAGAGGATCGCACACTTTCATGAACAGTGGAGAAGTCAATCCAGGCTGCAAGCACTGTAATCACCTACTCCTCAGAATGTGCGGATTCTCTCTCGAAACTTGCAACTGCCATGGATAGCTACATCCAGCAACTTATTGCTGGAATCGTAGGAATGCGTTTTGACACATTTCATTACCCTGTATCTGATCTCTGGTGCCCATAGGAAAGGTGAGAGGCAGACGGGGAGCTTGCAGTTGAATCCAAGCTCTGGTTCTTCTTGGAAAAAGTGGTAATGCCAAATGGACCTCATGGTAGCAAATAAACAGCTGCTGTCATCATCAGGGGCCATATCAAATGGAGTTCCAATTGGGAAAGCCTTCTCTCTGCCATTGACACTAATGCCTCTGAATACTGTAGTGATAGAGTAGACTTCTGCCACAATGCATGTGATCTCTCAGCATGTGGGGGTCCTCACAGCCTCAGGTGACTAAAGAATGCCCAATGAAGACATCCAAATAAGGGGGCCTTGGGCAGCAGCCTATCGCCAGCATAGTTGGTGGTGAGAAGAGGTATCACACTTCAAGAAAACACAATATTTGGGTTCACAAGGATGATTGTGTAGTCTGATGGTTTTAAAATTATGTTTAATTAGGTACTGTTAACTGCACTTGGTGGTGGTGTTCTATGTGTGCGACATCATAGTCGTGATTTAGATTGATGAAATATTATAACTGGAGTCGTAGTCATGTGAGCCTCTCATTTGATCCCTCAAAACTAGACCCCTCATAGGAGGTCTTAATGTTAAGCATGCAAAAGCATGAATGTGGCAAAGATGCTCGTGGAGTGGATTACACGTCACTGGATAAACCTTTGCATTATTAGAGAATCACATGACTGGCATCCAATATCTCCTGTAGCTGACGGGTATGGCAACATCCTCATGTTCATACTCTATCTTGTCAGAAACATGAATTATTCTACCATATCTACTCTACCAGGACCTCCCCTTTTTGGAATAACAGGTTGTGTAACATACTGCAGACAGTGACCATCAGTGACACATGAGCAGGTGGGTGCTGAAGTGCACTACCTGAACAATTCAGACATCTTAATGTCTTTTTGAGGGCATTGGGGCAACTGAGGTTCTCTGTGTACCCTTTCTCAGACTCTTCATGTATCTTTTTCTCAGGCTCTCACTGATTTAGGAAAGGTGATCCATCTTGAGCCATCCTCATCTCCCAAAAATCAAACATACAAATTTTCAACTGTGCCAAACATCATTCACATCTGGGATGCCAAAGTGAATACAAAACATGGCAGTTTCAAGGATACTATGGATACATCTTTATGATCCTTTGCTAAGATCATAGACAAGCTGCACATTGATCAAAAGGGAAGATTTTCCTGTTCACAAAGGCCCCTATCTTCCTTGATGGTGCTTTGACTATGACTGCTTGGACCTTTGGGAATCCAGAGGTAGAAAAGCCTATGGCTCTGGTTGCTTGACTGGCATTATCTGCACTGAATATTTCTACTCAACTTTGGAAAATTTCATATCTCGTACAAAATACTTTGTTTTTCATGTGCATCTACTGAAAAGGGTGTAGACAACATAGCATTGCAGGACATTGTGGTGCTTAATTTCTTGTTTCAATTTTTAAAAATAGTGGGTGAGTTGTTGAACGTGGTGTCCCTGAATTCTGTATTATCAGAGCATTAGAGTTGTTGGCTAAATGGCATCATGCTGAATTTCAACAAATTTGAGGCAGTACACCTGATTTAAAAGACTAAGTTTCACCCCAAGGCATTTTTTCAGAGGAAAAGAGAGTCATATGGACAATATTAATTTGTTTTCCAATAGTCAGGGAAGCATTCAGGGAAGAATTCAGAGCCCATCCGTTTTAGCATGCAGGTAATGGCCAACACCATAACTCCAAACTTCACTTGACAAAGCAGCAGCACTCCAAAAGCTTGTGATTTCAAATAAACCTGTTGGTCTAGAACCTGGTGTTGTGACTTCTGACTTTGTCCATACCAGTCCAACATCAGCACCTCCATATCACAACTCCATAACAGTACACACGGACCCAATGTAGTGTCTAAGGGTGGATGTCTTCTACGGCACTGCAGCCAAAAGGAACCCAAAGTCTGGGCGTTGTAGTAGCAGATTAGAATGAAGTTAAGAATCTTCATGGATAAAACACAGAGGCAAAGTAGCAGCAGTGGAGGGAGGGACTAAGCCTTCATCAAACCAGCTACCCAAACTTTTAAAGCATACCTGATCCATTTGTGGGAGAATCTGAAAATTATGCATTGGACTTTTCAGATATTTCAGAACCTACTGAATTGGAATGAGGAGCTGTCAGAGAATAAAATGTGACTGCTAAAATCAGTTTGCACCTGGGACATTCTGCTGCAAGTAGGATATGATACTGCAGATGACAAGTTGATGGATAAGTTGATGGCTTGAGACTTCCTCTCCTTCCCTTTCTCCACTTTTCTGATATGCCCTTGCTTGTAAAGGAGGCAGTATTTGGTAATGTTTCATTTGGTTACACAAAATGCTGTGATCTTGGGTGAGTTTCTCCCAGGGCACAAAGCCAATATCAAAATTCCGAACTGAAGCCTTCAAAGTATCCTTGGAGAATTCCCTTTGACTGTAATTGTACACCCCCCCCCCCCCCACCCCAATTCAAATTCTCTATAGAAGATTTGCTTTGGTAAGCGAGGTTAGGCATTTAAGCTCAATAATCAGTTCAACTCAATTGTGACTGTTATAAAGACCACCTCTCTTTCTTTTTTGCTTTTTTAAATTTTGGGTTGATATTAGAAAAAAAAGAACAATTTTAAAACAAGCGACTGCAAAGATTGTTGCATTGTTTGAAAGTATGTAGTTTGATAATCTTTGTGAACACTTTTTGCGTTGCTGTGGGTTAGTTGCAGATGAATTGGAGCCAGAGGGTTGTATATAAATGGAGCTTTGGTTGAAAAAAGTAGTGGATTGGCTTGTGGACTCGTTACCTGTTATAAATGTCAAAAGTCCTCTGTCTGCCATAAATTATTTGAGTACTGGGATAGGCCAGATAAATACCTGGCAATTATGGCGAGGAAAAAAAGCCTATAGACCTCCCACTCAGTCTATCACATCTATCAGTGAGGGTGCTGGGACTCTTACTTGTGACTCCAAAAAGATTAACATTGCTGTTAGGAAATTTTACTCTGAGTTGTTTTGGTCAGAGGGCTGTGAGGACAGGTTGGCGAAGGTGGAGTCCTTCTTTAAGAACCTGGACTTTTCAGGTGTGATTCCGGAGCAGATGTCCTTTTTGAATGCTCCCTTGACAGTGCAACAGATGCAGGAGGCAGTAAGACAGCTCCAAAATGGTAAGGCACCCGGCCCAGGTGGCCTTCAGAGTGAACTTTATAAGGAATTTATGAATATGTTGGCCAGGCCAATGCTGGACATGTACAATTATTCATACAGTCAGGACTGCTTCCCGCCCTCTCCGAGAGAAGCTAATATTTCTCTCATTCTCAAGAGAGGAGAGGCGCGGAGGACTATGCTTCATATAGGCCCATTTCGCTGCTACACTTGATTTAAAAATTTTATCTTATACTCCCATGTTGAGATTGGAGAAGGTGTTGCCCTTTATTGTGAAGGCAGACCAGACAGGTTTTATTATGGGCCGTAGGTCGTCTAATAACATTAGAACAGCACTGAACTGGTCAAGGTAGATCTGGTGTCTCTTCTCCTGGGCCTGACAAATTTGCCAATACTCTAGGTGCAGTCTGACTAAGACCCTGTACAATTCCAACAACGCATCTCTGCTCCTACACCTGAAACCTCTTGTTTTGAAGCCAAAACACCATTTATATTCTTCAATGCCTGCTGCACCTGCATGCTTACTTTCTGTGACTGGTGTATAAAGATTCATGGATTCATGGCACATCCCCCTTTCCCAATCTATCAATCATTCAGATAATAATCTGCCTTTCTGTTTTTGCTATCAAAGCAGATTATCCACATTATACTTCATCTGCCATGCATTTTCCTCTTCGTTCAACTTGTCCAAATCACACTGAAGCATCTCTGCATCTTCTTTGCTGCTCAACCTCCCAGTGTGCTTTATATAATCTACAAACCACATTTTACATTTAGTTCCCTCACCTAAATCATTCATATAGATTGTAAATAGCTGAGGTCCAAGCACCAAATCTAGTGGTTGCCCACGAGTCACTGCTTGCTACTTGGCAAATTTCATAAAATTTCCCTTCCTACTTTTTGATTCTGGTCTGCCAACCACCACTACCTACCCATATCAGTACACAACACCCAAGCACCTGCACTTTAATTTTACATAATAATCTTTTATTGAGATCTTAACAATCACCTTCTGAAAGTCTAAGTAAATCACATCCACTGCCTCCGTCTTATCAATTCTACTAGTTACATCCTTAAAAAAGTCCAGTAGGTTTGTCAGGCATGATTTCCATTTTGTAAATCCATGATGACTGAGTCTGATCCTGTGATTGTTTGCTCAGTGCTCTGGTAGAAGCCTATAAAATTCTATCAGGACTAGACAGGGTAACTGAAAAAGGATATTTTCTATGTTTCTATTTCTTTCCAGATATGCATGTCTGTTGTATTCATGAATTGAATGAAAACTTAAAACTCAAAATAATGCAAAAGAAGGCAAAAGAAGGCAAACTGGATGACTTTCAAGGAGGTTGCCAGGGTTAGAGCATTTGAGCTACATGGAGAGGCTGAACAGGCTGGGGTTGTTTTCCCTGGAGCATCGGAGGTTGAGGGGTGACCTTATAGAGTTTTACAAAATCCTGAGGGGCATGGATAGGATAAATAGGCAAAGTCTTTTCCCTAGGGTCGGCGAGTTCAGAACTAGAGGGCATTGGTTTAGGGTGAGAGGGGAAAGATATAAAAGAGACCGAAGAGGCAACTTTTTCACCCAGAGGGTGGTACGTGTATGGAATGAGCTGCCAGAGGAAGTGGTGGAGGCTGGTACAATTGCAACATTTAAGAGGCATTTGGATGAGTATATGAATAGGAAGGGTTTGGAGGGATGTAGGCCGGGTGGTGGCAGGTGGGACTAGATTGGGTTGGAATATCTGGTCGGCATGGACAGATTGGACCAAAGGGCCTGTTACCATGCTGTACATCTCTATGACTCTATGACTTTCAGAAGGGTCAATTCATAAAAAAAAATCACTGAGGAAGGTTAAGACTTCCAGTTAAAAGCAGTTGTGCAGTTTAGTTCTTCCAAAGACTAAGTTGCAGTGTGTTTAAAAAAAAATTTAGAAGAACACCTATTGTTTAACTTTCACAAACAGACCTACTAGTCACCAGTGAACAATTTATTTTCATTTATGAAGGTAGGCAGCCCTTTTATCCCTTATTGTCAACCTGAAGCCATGGGTTATTTTAAGCTTTAGAACTGGTTGAATGGAAGTTTTAAATGTTGAATTCATTTTAATGGAGCCTTTGTTATTCTTTAGGTAAAATACTTAGCAGATTTCATAAAATTTCCCTTCATACTTAGCCACAGTTTTCTGTAAAATTTCAATTGAGTTTGCTCATAAGCGCCTTCCCTATTGTGCTGGCATGACATTTCTGTTCTGCACAGACTTCTCCAGGGCCTCCAAAGTGAGCTTGACAAATTATACTCTACATTCATTCCATTGCAAAATGGAATGAAACTGCCAGCAATAACTTCACTTTTGACTCACACCAGCTGTCAGAAACAGATGAGATGTTCATCCTCTGTTTAGGCTGGATTTAAATTTTGTTTCCAAAAGCATAAGGGTAGTGCTAATGCATTGTTTCACTCAGTCTGCCTCAGTCATGCTAAGTACTAATGAAGGTCTGCCTTAGTCGCTGCTGAAAAGTGTAATTTATGTCTTATTCTTTACAAATTTATCTTCAATGAAACATGCAGAGAAGTCAAACTTCACAAAAATTGGAAGAAATATACAAATCCCTTACACTTATACTATTCTGCAAAAAGCACATAATAAAGTGCATAGCTCTGTAACGGATCCAAGAGTGAGAAACAGGTTAGTCTGAGCATCAGGGATTATACTTAGGCAGCCTTGGAATAACATAGCTGTTGGAAAATTGCCATTGTATCATTGTAAAAATCATCAGCAAATAACATCCTGTTGAAGTTGGGAGCTGTGTTATTATATTGTCTGCTATCATAAATTGACTTTTTATGCAAAAATACCTTGAATATTGAAGCGAAAGATGCATACAAATTCCATGTAAAGCAACAACTTTGTAAAAGCTTTGAACACTGACTGGGGGCTAACAAAGTTTACGTAAACACCTGGAGAACCAGAGGTAAACAGCAAAATCAAAATAGCAACTGTTTTATGACTTTAGATTTTAGTGACAGTGTATAGAAATCTGTACTGCTTTCTCTCACTATTTTTCCTCTCTTCTCCTTTACACTTTCCTGGCAATTCTAACCAGATGTATAACAGTGCAGACTGCAACAGGTTACCTGAAGGTGAAAGTGCAGGATAGCAGCTCAAGGTAAAGGAGTTTACTTGGATTTCGCACTCCATATTTTCTATGCTAATCTGACATGAATTATTAAAAATAGTTTATGTTAAAAATAAGATGTCCTGACTAGCCTTTGCCTGTCAATGCACACCATCAGTGGCTTGGTCATTTATACTATTGTTGTTTTTTGGACCTTGCTACGTGGGATATAGTTGTTACATTTGCAAACATAATCATAGTGACAATAGTTTAAAAGGTATTTAATGGATTGTCAGAAACTAAGTTCTGAGGATGTGAAAAGTGATATAACAAAAACCAGCTCTTTCTTTCATAATGCAAGCTGCAATGACCATGGAGAAGCTTCTACAATATTTGAAGAATACCTTTTAGATCTGTTGATATTCCCTAGAATTCCCTTCCTAATAGCATTGTGGGTCTATCTACAGCACAGGACTGCAGCATTCGAAGAAGGCAGCTCATCACTAACTTCTCAAGTGCAACTAGAGAGAGGCAATAAATGCTGGCCAGCCAAAAAAGCCAATGTCTGTGAGGGAATAAAAAAAATAGTCTATATAGCCGAGATGAGAGGGGTGCTCTGTCTTTCTTGAACACTGTTGCTCCATGAAATCCAACATCAATTTAATTATTTTAACCAATTCCAACGTGACCAATCATATACTTTCTCTATATTGGACTTGCATTAAAACAGATTTACCTAGTTTTGTTAAGAAACGCCAACTACTGATTTATCAGAAAACAAATTTTATTCCATAAAAATTCTGAAGTTTGTTATATGAAAATATAAATGTTTACCATTCTTGATAATCCAAAAACCACACATATACACCATAAAGAAAAGAAATCGATTCCTCACAGTAGAGTTTTAATTTACACTCATGTCCAATAGACATAGCTGTTGAAAGTAATGAGTATAAGGTTTGAGATGTTCTGATGGTCACCAGTCTGACATTCTGGCACACAAAGTTGGATGCCATTAAACAAATACAATTGTTTCCAGATGCGATTGTTCAGAGAATATCAACTAACTCTTTCAGAGGCTTCTCATGCATGATCAGCTGAATTAGGGTTCCAGGTGCCGTATTATACCCACAGGAAAAGGTTATTTTCCAGGAACAGGAGAGCTGAATTGGGATGCTTCACTCCTTGAGTGAGCTTTCCTTAACTACTCCTACAAAACAATATCCAATGCAGAAAGTGGAGCCTAAGCTCTATTTCAATGCAGATGGTCTACAGTAAATAAATAGTAATTACAAGAAATGCATCTACCAAGAGATATGTTGTTTAAAAAGAAGTTCCAATGTCCTTTAACCACTTCTCAGCTGCTTCTTTGGTCACTCTCCTTCCATCATCAGGTTAGAAAAGGATATGTTCCATGATGATTCTAGAGATCAATTCCACTCAACTCTTTAGCTAATGAAGCATTCTTTGTCAGCATGCAGCAAGACCGGGACAACATTCTGAAGTGGACTGATGAGTGGCAAGTAACAGCGCACCTCAGAAATGCCAGTCAATGGCCATCCCCAAGAAAAAAAATCTAACCACCTACCCTTAACATTTAATATTATCATTGCTGACTACATCACCATCAATTTCCTGACAGAGACTGTACCAAAAAAAACTTAACTGCACCTGCCATCTAATACTGTTGGTACAAGAGCAGGTCAAAGGCTGGGTATGTCTATGGCAACAAATTACCCCTCAATTCCCCAAAGCATGTGAACATCTGTGAGGAACAAGTTAGATGTGTGGTGGAAGACACCTGCTTGGATGAGTGCAGCTCCAAAAAGACTCAAGGAGGATCGCATACAGTCCAAAGCAGCTTGATTGTTTGGCACCACAACCACCCCTTAAACATTCACTCCTACCATCACAAGAATGTTATGGCTGCACTATATATCATTTATGACATGTATATTATGTATATCCATGGGGAGGTAGTGGCCTAGTGGATTTATCACTGGACTGTTAATCCAGAGATCCAGGTAATGTTCTGGGGATCCAGGTTCAAATTCCACCATGGCAGATAGTGGAATTTGAATTCAATAAATATCTGCAATTAAGTGTCTAACAAAGACCACTAATCCATTGTCAGAAAAACTCATCTGGTTCACTATTGTCCTTGAGGGAAGGAAACTGCCATGCTTGCTTGGATTGGCCTATATGTGACTCCAGGCCACAACAATGTGGTTAACTCAAAACTGCCCGCTGGGTAATCAGGGATAGACAATAAATGCTGGCCCAGCCTGCAACACCTTCATCCCATGAATGAAGAAAAAAACAAAACTTACAAAAACAGACATGAAGCTACACACCAAGCTTTGTCTGACAACACCTTCCTAAGCCACAACTTGCATTACCTGCAAAAACATGTGCAACAGACATTGCCTCCTGCAAGTTCCCCTCCAAACTACACATTACCCTGACTTGGAGATAAAGTTTAATTCCTTTATTGTTGCAAGGTTTGAATCCAGTAAGTGGGAATACCTTTGTTACACAGACTGCGGTGATTCATGGCTGTGGCTCACAGCTCGCTTTCAAAGGACAGTTAGGCACGAGTAATAAATAACAAATTTGTCAGTTATGTCCTTATCCCATGGTAAACTGAAAAAAAAGCAGTATATATATAGCACCTTTAATGAAATATATTGACTGTAGCAGGAAACCGGAGCCCCCAAGTGAAATCCATGCAGACATGGGGAGAACATACAAACTCCACACAGTCATCCAAGGCTGGAATATAATTTGGATCCTTGGTGCTGCGAGGCAGTAGTGCTAACCACTGAGTCACCGTGCTGTCAGATATCTCAGCAGATTGCAGGATGTTAAAGAAATGGATAGGTTCAAGCTCAAAGATGAAGTTTCAAACAAAGATAATAAGTTTAAAATGGAGGCACTGCAGGATAAAGCATCAATGTGGGTCTATAAGTATAGAGATAAACTAGATTGAATGCAAGTTAGGATATTGGTTGCAGAGTTCTGTATGGGCTCAAGTTAATGGACGACGGGAGGTCAGGAGAGCATTAGAGTAATCAAGGCTAAGGGACATCTACTAAAAAAGATCATTACCTTTGATCTGGCAATCTGCATTCAGACAATATGAGATTTATAAGAAGCAAAAAATAGGTCACCATTTCCATTGAGTCCTATCTTTTTTCATTAAACCTCAATTTCACTTAAAATTATCCACCTACCAGCAAGATATCCAGTTGTCTTCTAAATTAATTAAACATTTAACATAATTAGATTTTTCAAGTAACTTGTCAGTATGTAATGCATTGACAGAAATAGAATGGTAAGATTTGTTTCTTCCTCCCAACTTTCTAATTAACTTGTATTAGTAGTGGAATTGTAACAATTCAGCAAATATCTCGACGCAAAACATGTAGTCTGTATACAGAAGGAATTAGTTGATCTTTTGGGGATTTGCTTTGTACCATCAGAATCCTGGAACTCCTCTCACAGGTCAACAGTGTAATCAAATCCATCAATTTACCATGACATGGTGAATAGCAAAAAGGATTTGGTGCTTGAGGCAGAGAAAAGAACAGACACCTCTCAACAGAGATGTTCTTCATGTATAGATTAACAAAAAGTATCATTTGGACAGCCCAGTCATATCATGCTTAAAAGCATCTTAAATCTGTAATATTGTTCTGTGTAATTTGTTACATAATTTAACTGAATCTTCAGCGATGCTTTAAAGACTAAGACATACCTTCCACTTGAAATTTAAAAAATAATTTAAACAACTGAATATTCAGTGTTATTGCCTTTTACCCCAATCCTACGCTTAACAGGAAATAAACTGACCAAACATTCGACAGGACTGTATCAGCAATTTTGCTGTCATTCATAAACTTAACCATGCCTCCTAAATTCTCATCCAAAATGTCAGATGAAGCAAGATGGCACTGAAGAATGTTCCAGCAGCAGTGGCATGACTCCAGACATGGCTAGTCCAGGGTATGTGAAGGCAATGGCATTCTGGTTACAGTGGCGTGTCAGGATCAGGCACCTAAGTGTTCACAGATTTTGAATGAACTTTATGATTTTGTTGGTGGCGAGGACTCATGGTGGAGGCAGGTGAGTGTTCTGGGTGTTTCCTTTTCTTTTTGGTGTTTCTTTTATTTCTGCTTCTCTTTTTAATCCTGTCTTTTAAATACTAGGATGGCACCAGATAATGGCGACTTTGTACACTTTTCACTGTACTCGAGAATGCATGACAATAAAAAAAATTAAATCCAAATCAAATTGTTAATATAAATGACAAACTAGTGAATCCAGCAGTGATCCCATACAGGACGTTGATCAGGCTGTTTTTGGAGTGTTGTGTAGAGTTCTGATCATCCTGCTATAGGAAGGATATTGTTAAATTGAAAACGGACTAGAAAAGATTTATTGGGAGTGGAGGGTTAGAGCTGAGAGGCTGGATAGGCTGGGACATTTTTCACTGGAGTGTTGGAGGTTGAGTGGTGAACTTATAGAAGTTTATAAAATCATGATTGGCACAGACAGGGGGAATAGTAAAGATCCTTTCTCTAGGGTAGAGGAATTCAAAATTAGAAGGCATAATTTCAAGGTGAGAGGAGAAAGATTTAAAATGGACCTGAAGGGTAGCTTTTTCACAGAGAGTAGTTTGCATGTGGAATGAACTGTTAGAGGAGGTGGTGGATGCAGGTACAGTTACAACAGTTAAAAGACATTTGGATAAGTTCATGAATAGGAAATGTGTAGAGGGATATGGGCTAAATGCAGGCGAATGGAACTAGCTTAATTTGGGAAACCTGGTTGGCATGGACGAATTGGACCAAAGTGTCTGTTTCCGTGCTGTATGTGTCTGAGTCTCAGTCTGAGGTGTGGTTTAGATTTTGTTGCAAGCTGCTTTATATGTTCACTTTGCTTACAGTTATTCAGAGAAATTTTGTGGGCTTATCAGGGAAAATTTCCACCAATTTAACAGCTCTTCCAGTGCCCTGTATCATGGATCTATGGCTTTTGAGAACCAATTAGTTCAAAATCTGCAGAGGCATGCAGACTAAAAAGCAGGAAGTTAAATATGAAAACAGGAGAGATAAATTAAGTTAAAATCATAGTAAATGAGGATTGGGAATATAGGACACACATATAGGATTAAGAGGCATTTATAAAGGAGAAAACTAAAAAGTAATTGTTTTAAATTTGCATCATTGGTTGTGCATATGCATAGAAAATTAATTTTTCAAGGGCACAGAGATTGCTCAGCAAGAATTAACATTATTGAACTACAGTATTAATAATAGATTTACTCTTGACTGCACTGCTTTATCTGCTTTTGGTGTGAGACGAGTGAATAATTACCCTAAATTTCTGCCAATGAAGTGTGTTCTGTTCAGTCAATTGACAAAGACTGCAACAGCAAAGTTTCTGAAAGAGAAGGTTTTGTTGCACACAATTCAGTGAAGCCATTGGTGCTTGCTGTTTTTGCCATGTAAAATTGATAGTGTCTATGGTTTCCAAGCATGTGCAGTTAAATGTAGAAATCATAGTTATAGCAATGATTTCTACATTTAACTGCACATGCTTGGAAACCAGAGATACTATCAATTTTACATGGCAAAAACAGCAAGCACCAATGGCTTCACTGAATTGTGTGCAACAAAACCTTACCTCATTTGGTAGAAGCTAATCACATGTTGGAATCTGCAAAATAAATTAATACTGAATGAGTTAGAACTTTGAACAGCCAGTTTGAAACATGGTCTTACTTACATAATGGCGCCAAATAGGATTCAAGGACTAGATTATTCATGTGCTTGAAAGTGAGGGAGAGATCAGAATTATAAATACATTTTTATAGGGAATTCCATACCTATTGAAAATTGTTTTGAAATTCAGCTTAATTGACTTCTTTTGCAGCCCAGCTTTTCACCCCTAATTTAGCAATATGCTTTGAACATAATCAATAGACCAGACATATTTTAGTTTAAAATCATGAATTCCACAAGTACTCTCATGACAGCAAAATAGCCCCATTTGCTTTATCCCACTGAAAACTCAAGATAAAAGACAGCAGTCTTTTCATAAAACTTATTACTGATGGTTATTTAGCTTTCAGCATCAGCAGTAACAAGTCCCATTAGACCTTCCTTTGTTCTATGCTTTCTTGCGCATATGACATGTGAAACATTGAATTTTACACAGCTAGCATTCCTGGCTGCTTTTCTTTACCACAGCTCAGTGGTCGCCAGTAGGATGACCCACAATGCTAAAGCCTATCGCGACCTCTAAAACTGCGTTCAGTGCATTTCAAATATTTGTGCTAACAAAGGGAATCACCAACCCAGAAAATGAACCAGCTTGTTATCCCAAGATCCTTCAATATCATTATAAATTAGAGCTTGTCAGATGCCAAAGATAACTTTAAATTTGAAGTTCACTATGGCTGGTTTCAAATGAATGAGATTTCAGTGTGGATGTGTTTCAATTGTTTCTATATAAACTAAAAGATGAGTTTCAGTTGGAATAGTATGATGACAAAGGAACTCTTGTAATATTCAACTAATGTTTAAATATAAAACTAAAATCCATTTTTGTGCAAGTGCACAATTGTACAAAAGAATTGCAAATCATTAAATTTGCACAGTAATTTGTTTTTGCAAAATTTACACTCTGAGCGTAAATTTTAAACTGGAGTGTTTCTGCTAAATAATTTTAACAGCAGTTCAGTATGTAGAGGACCATTAAAAAAAAACCCTGACAGATTCATATAATTAAGACTCCCATCCATTCTGTTGAATGTCAGCATCTGACAGTCTATTATCATAGTCTCCAGAAATCGCTGGATACCTACTCTTAATTTCAGGAATAACCACACCCAAATTGTAATTAATAATAAATTACAATTATGAATAGGATTGAGAGACCCCTTGATTTAGTTATTAGTTCAGTAAAGCATCTGATATCAGAGTTTGCAGGCAGAAAGAAAATGACAAAAATATTAAGTGGAAGTACTGCATGGATTATTATATTTTTAATATTTTACTAATGTTATTACAAAATGGAACATTTTTAATGAATGGCAATCCTTGAACAAACTAAATACTTTTATTTACTATAATGTGAATGTGGGAAGTTGGGAAAATACATTGGCCCCAAATTTGCATCAGCAGCACCCATTTCCTTGGCTTTGTATCACCTCTAAAATGTGCCAAAGGCGTGTATATATTTGGTGCTGCAACACCAGTTGGGTGAGGACATTGGTGATGCACAGGTTGCGTCTGCCACAAATATGGGGAGTAGGTTTCTTGTGTCAATCAGTGTACTGAATCGATGCCAGCCATGTCCTTTCAAAGTTCAATGATCCTGCTATGGCATTCAGCAGCAGGTTAATTGCTGATTGCTTTTAATGGTTTTTGATGTGATTCTAGAAGTATTGGGTGGTAAAGAGTTGTTTATTTGCTTTTAAATTCTGCAAGGGTGGCATGTGCTGAGTAACGTAGTTCTGGCCTCAATGACTCTCACAATCCCCTTGCTGCCACCCTTGGTTTCATTTACTTGCATTCCTTCTTGGCCTATGATATGACAGAAATGAGCTGAGGTGAAATAGACAGGAAGTCATTATGCCTAGAAGGTTCAAGGATCAGTTTTCCTATCCTTGTGAGGAATAGTATGTTGATTATACTTTATCATTCAATGAGATCATGGCAAATCCTGGATTTCAATGCCATTCTCCTGCCTGTTCCCCATATCTCTTCCTCTACTGACAGATCAAATTCTGTCCACCTCATTCTTAAATAAAGTCAACAATGCAGCATCTACAATCCTTTGGGGTGGAAAATTTCAAAAATTCACACAATCTTTTGAGTTAAGAAATTTTCCTTATTGGAGTAAAAAATGATTAACCCCTATCCTGAGATTGTGCCTCCATGTTCTAGATTTCCCAGCCAGTTGAAATAACCTCTCAGTATCTACTCTGTCAAGCCCCTTTACAGTCTTTTGTGTTTTAATGAAATCACCTCTGATTCCTCTAAAATGTGGAGAACATAGGCTGATTTAATTGGGTCTATCATCATAGGATAACCCTCACATCCCATGAATGAACCAATCTAATGAACTGTTGCAACCAACAGAAGTACATCCTTTCTTAAATATGGAGACTAAATTTGCATGGAGCACTACAGGTTTAGTTGAGTGTATAATTGTAGCAAGACACCTTTATTCCCATACTCTAATCCACTTGCAATAAAAGCTATTTTCCTTCCTAAGTCCTTGATGTATTTGCTTGCTAACTTTGAGTTACTTGTATGAATACCCACATCAAGAGTTTCAAAATGAATTCCTTTGAAAAACTATTCATTTTTTCTATTCTTACAACTAAAATAAATAACTTTCTGCACAATATATTCCATCTGCCATCTTGTTACCAACTCATTTAATCTGTCTCATTCTCTTTACAGCCTCTCTGTGTTTCCTCACAACTTACATTTGCATCTAATTTTGTATGATCAGCAAATGTGGATACATTGTATCTTTCTCTTTGCCTAAATCATTAGAATGGAGTATAAATAGTTCATGACCCAACACTGATCTTTGGAACTGCGCACTAATCACAGTGCTCTGTTTCACTGAGAAGGCCCTCACTGAAGGTGGCCAGTTGCAGTCTATCGAGCAGGTTGAGGACAACATTGCCAGTGACTGAGAGGCTATTAGGGGTATATACATTCAAATATCTAAGTCTCATAGGTTGGAACAGGTGATAATTGCAATATCTCTCAGTTTGTTAGCTACTGTTCCATGAGGAAGGTACTGAGATGCTGTATTGTAAAAAAGCCAAATAAATTTTATTCTGTCTTATCAGAGAGAAATGGGTGAAGCAAGCACTTGACTTTTCAAGAATTGTAGGTTTCCTCATATAGAGGTATGACAGATTGCACACTTATGGTTATGTGGGTGCCCCTTGATAGCTGTGAAATGTGATTGAAAAGAAAGGGATTCTGCTTCCCAGATGTGTAGCTAATGGTACTTATGTGTGGCATATTACAAAAGTTACTGTATGGTATCCTGACAGCAGTCACAATGCCCTCATTCTGTAGCAGTCCTCTGCAAATCTGCACGATGACACACCAGAGGGTGAACACTGAAAAAAACAAGGGTTATTCCCTGAGCACAGAGTTTATGACACTAATGTGATGTGAAAAGCACACACAAACTAAAATGGCTCTGCTACATTAAACATGATTGAGTGGCCCAGTAGAGGGCTTAAGCAACTCTGGAGTACTCAGGAGTACTTGGCAGAGTGGTGTATGTTGCACAACGTTGCCATTATAAAGACATAGCCCTTTTCACCAGCTACACAGTGACCAATATTCTTTCTTTTGGGAGTGGGGGCAGAGGAGGACGAAGAGTTGGAAAGGAAGAAGCAATCCGCAGAGACTGTCTCTAATCAACTTATTTGAGTGCAGCTCTAATGAATACAAGCCCAATTCCTAATCCACAAAGTCTCACATCATACTTTTCCTCTTGTTAATTACCAACAACAACATCCTCCTTGCCATAATTATAAAAGCAAAGCCATGACAAAACGAACATTCCAAAGCAATTGATAAATCAAACACTGCAATGTTGCATACATCATTAATTAATCATCGTTGATTATTCCTTTAGTGTGTCTTTATGTATCTGGCTCACTGTTTCTATGCAGTGTTACTTTATTTCATATAGTAATAATTTAGAGTCATAGAGATGTACAACATGGAAACAGACCCTTCAGTTCAACCCGTCCATACTGACCAGATATCCCAACCAATCTCATCCTACCTGCCAGCACCTGGCCCATATCCCTCCAAACCCTTCCTATTCATATACTCATCCAGATGCTTTTAAATGTTGCAATTGTACTAGCCTCCACCACTTCCTCTGGCAGCTTATTCCATACACACCATCCTCTGCGTGAAAACATTGCCCCTTAGGTCTCTTTTATATCTTTCCCCTCTCACCCTAAACCTATGCCATCTAATTCTGTACTCCCTCCACCCCAGGGAAAAGACTTTGTCTATTTATCCTATCCATGCCCCGCATGATTTTATAAACCTCTATAAAGTCACCCCTCAGCATTCGACACTCCAAGGGAAGTAGTCCCAGCCTATTGAACTTCTCCCTTTACCTCAACCCAGCAACATCCTTGTAAATCTTTTCTGAACCCTTTCAAGTTTCACAACATCCACTTAAAACCAAAATGCTAACATTTTAATATTCATCCTTAAAGGTCATCAATCTCAGGGAATGTTCTAAACTGGCAGAATATGCTTTAAAATGTACTTTCAACTGTATGAAAATAAGAAAGAGGAACATGAGTAGGTCATTCAGCCCTTCAAGGCCCAGTATGGCATTTAACAAGATCCTGGCTGCTCTGCTTCAACACCATTTTCCTGCAATATCCTTCTCTAATACATTGAAATCTATCGGTCTCAGTCATGAACATATCTGAGGACTGAGCCTTGACAGCTCCCTGGGGCACAGAATTCCAAAGATTCGCCACCCACTGAGTGAAGAAACTACTCTTTGTCTCAGCGCTAAATTGTCATTCCCCTTATTTTGAGATCACAACCAAGGAAACAGCCTTCTGCATCTAACCTGTAAGAATTTTGTATGTTTGAATGAGATTAGCTTTCATTCATCCCAGAGTGCCTTCTGTCAACATTTTGTCCCCAGAAATTCGAAACTACATGTTCAAATATTTTCGAACACCTTTTGGAGTCTCAACATTTCAAGACTTTCTCTCACAAGCAAGAGCTGTTAAGGCAATGCTTCCAGTTCTCCTGCAAGGATGTAACTCTTAAAATCACTCACACAATAGAGCTATAAGTGCAAGGTCTAAAAGTTATAGCAATATATTTTCTGCAAATTTCTACTTCACTTCTTCTATGAATAAAGTTTGTAATGATGGAAGTTAACTCAAAGGTTTTACACTGCATTTTCCCTTTTGTTAAAAGAGGTATTTCAAAATTTGCAATAATCGCAGCTTTACCAGTGCTAATTTCTTTTAGATAACTCAGCTACAATGACCCTGGCATTTCTTATCATGGAAGCTTTACTCACCTTTCATTTAGCAAGGTGCGAATTAAGTCTTTTTTTAAAAATCATTAAAGTTTCAGTTGATTTAACAGGAAACAAAATCCAGAAATGAAACTATTATATTCCGTGTGATTTGTCATTTCAATACTATTAATTTTGAATTAAAATATCACTCCATGAAGGTGCCAATTCTGAGTAGTCACAGCAATAAAATTACTTGTTTACTAGTTAATACAAATAACTTGCTCATAATATGAAGGGCGGTCTCATTTTTAATATTTCATTTGATTTCTGTCAAATTAACGTTATTTCTCTAAAATAGCTTTGAAAGAACCCAATTAAACATTTTCAAGGCAAATGAAAGTGCGTTAACCATGAGATTTAAAATAGTTATAAACCAATTAACATTTCTGAACCTTACCTACAATGTATTATGCCTTTCCGTATCATCACCTTTGGGGAATCACAACTTGAGCGAATTGCAAGTGAAAAAAATACCAAATGACATACCGGATCCTTTATCAATCAAAGAAACAGCAACTATGAAGAATGATGATATCCACATGTTATGCAAACAAAGGCAGAAATGTTTACGTAGCAGTTTCTCAAATAAATTACATTTGTGGAAGGCTCAATTGTTGTATTATAGATGAAGAAATAGACATTCTGTGTTGGGATCTTGTAGAAATAAGTTGAAGGGAGGAGATGACTTACCGACGCAGAATGTGCTCCGAGCTTGACCTCTTTCTTTTGGCGAATGATGCTCTGCAACTGAAATCAGATTACAGTTCTCAATATTTTAAAATGTCACAGTTTTTTTCAAAATTGTTAAACAATTTAAACTGCATGCAGAGGCTATATTCACAAGCAGGTTAAAAATTACTGCCAATTTAGTAATTAGATGTACGGTAATGTACATAGAGGGCTACCATTTAAATATTCACATTAGGGAAATAGAATGGAATCTGTGTCTGCAGTGCAGTTGAAGTTATCATCACACTGCATTGCTTTTCATTATTTTAGTATTCTGTTCAACTGTTTGAGGAGACAGTTCTGCTTTTGAAGATACACACTGTTTGATTAAAAGCATTACATTCAGTTAAGTAAAGGATAATAGGGATAATAAAGTATTTTGATTCAGGTCTCTTTCAAACTTCACAAAATATTTGCAGTCAAATATTATTTCAAAAGAATGGAGTCGAGCAAAGTGGCAACCTTCTACACTTATTTACAACTGAATCCTTAAAAGTAACTTTGAACATTTGAGAAGAAATAAACTAATTTTATGAAAATTAAAAAAAATCTATTAACCATAATGTTATTGAATTTTAGGCCTAAAGTAAGTACTTAAGTCTTGACATTAAACTAACATTATGGAAAGAAAAAATCATAGGGAGGCAATGGGAGTTACATTGTCACATCTACAAAAAAATCACATCTAATCTACCAAGATGCACCCTTTGTCCTGTTTTACAAGAGTGCATTTTGTGTTGAGTACTATCCTGCAGTGGAGAGGTGGAGCACACCGTTAATATTTTTGAAATTAAGCTCCCAAAGGGCAATTGAGAAGATGATTTAAAATTCACTGCTGATGCAAAAGGTTTCTCAGGGTTTAGGAAAAACAGCAATGAAAAGGAAGTGGGAGCTGCCAGCCTCAGTGGGAGCAGTCCTGCCTTCCCTAGCAGTTCAAGGACATTGTAAACCTTTCCCCTATTTATCCTCTCTACCTCCATGTGGTGCAGTGTCTTCTCTTTCATTGCCCCATCATCCCTCAGAGCACTAGGTCATTTGGTCACTTGTTTTAATATAGAGTAATAGCTGGAGAAAATTAATTAACAAAAATGGTAAAACGAGAAAGACGTATAATTTTATAACAAAAACAGAAATTACTGTTTTGAATCCAGCGACATTTCTTCAGAACTGGACCCAACATTAACTGATTTCTCCCCACAGATACTGCCACACCTGCTGAGCTTGTACTGTAATTTTTGTTTTTGTTTCTGATTTCCAGCAGCCACAGTTCTTTTGGTTTTTATTTACTATTATTTTGTAATTGATATAATCAAGGTATACTGCTTATGCTCAAATACTTGCACTGAAAATTATTTTATGATTTCATATGGAAAGACACCAGTGCACAGTGGGAAATACAATTAGCTGCATCTGACTTTAGATTTGTACTATAATTAGAGTGAAGACCTGGGTATCTTATATTTAATGTTTAAATTTAAGTCAACAAGCTTGACCAATATTGGTTAAATATTTGTATATTGGAATGCTTATTTTTAGAACTGTTTATATTTCTGTGTAAAACATGGATACTGCAATGACGTCTACTGTCTCTCTATTTTCTGCAATTAAAAAAGGTCTGTACATGCTAGCATTTTATAATTACAATGCTGACCTTTATAGGTGTGTCAGCTCATTAAATAATCTCTAAGTACAGTGATTCATGAAAGATGAATGTTACATGTAGCATGACACTGTACTTAACGAAGTGACATTTCAGCAGTTAAGAAATAGAGAATGGGTAGCTCATTACCACTGTTAGTAGATCCCGTTTTGTGAAATTTCAATGCCCGTCTAAATTAATACTGTTTTCTGAATTGCATGGATCTGAATTTGTACAAGTCAGAAAGAAGCAAAAAAGTAAAATAATCCTTCAGCTTCTTTGGATGAAAATCATGGTTGCAAAATCATAAATAAATTTTCATTAATGTGTCAGTAATTGTGTGTTAGTACCACTCTCCAGCGACTGTGTCTTACGGTCACTTCCAAGTGAGTGGACATTTGTACCACTCTCAAGTCACCTTTGTCTACAGTTCCTTCTTTAGCAACAATTTCAAAATTGCATTTGATGCTGCTGAGTGATAGCATGTAATTTCACTGGCTACCTTGAGGGTGAGGTGTCATTAAAAAAAAATTTACATTCTGGAAATGGTTTGTGTACCTTTGCTTTCTTAATCAAGACTAACATCCGCCCACAAAATCAATCAGCTGATGTTCCATACTGACCATAAATACTTCACAGAACACTCATAATTGCATGCATCTGATCAGATACAAGTCTTTCATCACAGATGTCTCTTGTGCCTCAATAGTCTAATGTTACTGACTTTTTGCATTGTTCCTAATTATTTGTGTACTGCCTGTTACATTGAGCAGAAACATTTAATTAAATCCAGTTCCAGATGTTTTACATACCTTTCAAAGGAACTTGTACAGCTCCTCAAATGAGCAGCATTAACAAAAAAAAGGGAAACATTGTTAATGAATCAAAACAGCCAATAACGTTTAGGATATAATATGAAGTAACCCAATTAGGAAACTGATTTGGATGTACACCTCTATCTTATAAAACAGTCATTTCATTCTTTCACAAAACTAGCCTCAGCAACTCTTCAATTATTTGTCCTTACAAATGCCTTTTACTGGGAATATTGAGAGTGCTTAGAGTCATAGAGATGTACAGCATGGAAACAGACCCTTTGGTCCAACTCGTCCATGCCGACCAGACATCCGAACCCACTCTTGTCTTACCTGCCAGCACCGGCCCATATCCCTCCAAACCCTTCCTATTCATATACTCATCCAGATGCCTTTTAAATGTTGCAATTGTAGCAGCCTCCACCACATCCCCTGGCAGCTCATTCCATACACGTATCACCCTCTGCGTGAAAACGTTGCCCCTTAGGTCTCTTTTATATCTTTCCCCTCTCACCCTAAACCTATGCCCTCTAGTTCTGGACTCTCCGACCCCAGGGTAAAGACTTTGCCTATTTATTCTATCCATTCCCTTCATAATTTTGTAAAACTCTATAAGGTCACCCCTCAGCCTCCGACGCTCTAGGGAAAACAGCCCCAGCCTGTTCAGCCTCTCCCTGTAGCTCAGATCCTCCAACCCTGGCACCTTCCTTGTAAATCTTTTCTGAGCCCTTTCAAGTTTCACAACATCTTTCCGATAGGAAGGAGACCAGAATTGCACGCAATATTCCAATAGTGGCCTAACCAATGTCCTGTACAGCTGCAAATGACCTCCCAACTCCTGTACTCAATACTCTGACCAATAAAGGAAAGCATACCAAACGCCTTCTTCACTATCCTATCTACCTGCGACTCCATTTTCAAGGAGCTACGAACCTGCACTCCAAGGTCTCTTTGTTCAGCAACATTAAGTGTATAAGTCCTGCTAAGATTTGCTTTCCCAAAATGCAGCACCTCTGGTATTTATGTAAGTTACCTCACCACCATTATATATATTCCCTGCGATTGCTATATTTACTCTCTATGTCTGAACAGTAGTGTAACATTTTCATTCCTCCAGTATGAATTGAAACACACTTCCAAAAAATTAAAAAGTTTTATGATTTTCACCCTTCCTTCTCATTAAATCTAGGATGCATCCCAACCAGACCACATAGCATTTTTAATTTGAGGACTACGAAAATTTTAAGCAATTACCAAGAAACATTTGGTTGAATTGAAAATCACACAGGGACAAAAGTACACTAATGCTTATGTCACAGAGGCAGTTCTCAATAATCAAGAACTCTATCTATTTCAACTGGTTCCTTAAACTAAATGTTATATGTAAATAGACACAGCAGGCAAATCAAGGTAAAAGAGCTTGGATTGCAAATTGAAATTGTTTAAGTACAATATTGTGGATATCACAGACACATGACTGCAAAGAGATCAGGTCTAGGAATTAAATATCCAAGGAAACACGCGGAGCAGGTGGGGTTGCCTTGTTCATAAAAAATGAAATTAAACTGATAGCAAGAAGTGATATAGAGTCAGAAGGTGTAGAACCTGTGTGCATAGAGTTGAGGAACTGCAAAGGGAAAAAAAGGCCCCGATGTGAGTTATCTACAGGTCTCCTAGCAGTAGTCAGGTTACAGGGCAGTAAATAAATCAGGAGATAGAAAATGCATGTAAGAAAGGCACTATTCCAATAATTATGGGGGACTTCAATATGCAGGTAGACTTGGAAAAATCAGATTGGTAGCCGATCGCAAGAAAAGGAATTCATGAAATATCTATGAGGTGGCTATTTGAAGTATCTTGTGGCAGAGCCCACTAGGAAACAGGTAATTCTGGATTTTGTGATATGTAATAAGGCAGACTTGATTAGGGAGCTTAATGTGAAGGAATCCAGTGGGGGCAGTGACCATATTTATGATAGAATTCATCATGCAGTTTGAGAGGGAGAAGCTGGGATCAGATGTAATGGTATTACAATTAAATAAAGGTAACTACAAAGACATGACGGAGGATCCAGGAAGAAAGACAGAGGAGCAGCAATGCCAGGAGTTTCTGGCATTAATTTGAGAGGCACAGCAAAAATTCATCCCAAAGAAGAAACAACATTCTAACGAGAGGAAGAGGCAACCATGGCTGACAAAGGAAGTCAAGGACACAATAAAAGCAAAAGAAAAAGCATTCAATGTGGAAGATGATTAGTGGGAAATCAGGGGATTTGGATGCTTTTAAAGGCAAAATATGAAAGTAAGCTGATTAGTAACATAAAAGAAGATTACAAGAGTTATCTCAGAGATATGAAAGATAAGACAGAGGCAAGAGTGGACATTGGACTGCTAGAAAATGAGACTAGAGAAGTAGTAATGGGGAAGAAAGAAATGGCAGAAAAACCAAATTGGTACTTCGCATCAGTAGCAAACCAGAATTTCAAGAGAGTTGGGGGTAGAGGTGAGTGTAGTGGCCATCACTGAGAAGGTGCTCAGGAAGCTGAAAAGTCTTACAGTGGATAAATCATACAGACTAGACCAGATGACTACACACCCGTGTTCTGAAGGAGATAGCTGAGGAGATTGTGGAGACATGGTTGTTGTTCTTTCTGGAATCACAGGGTTCAGGGAGAGTTGCAGAGGACTGGAAAATGGCCAAAGCAACACCAGTGCTTAAGGAAGGAAGGGAGGAAATGATCGGCTAGTTAGCCTGACCTTGGTAAGATTTTAGTGGCCATTATTAAGGATGAAATTACAGCGTACTTGGAAGACCATGATAAAACACGGCTTCATCAAGGGGACGTCATGCTTGACAATCTGGTAGAATTCGTTGGAGGTGGTAGTGAGCAAGTTAGATAAGTTAGTGGGCATGATCTGTTTAGATTTCCAGAAGAACTTTAGACAAGGTGCCAGACAAAAGGCTGCTAAATAAGACCTAAACTAAAGATAATAAATATAAGATTGTTATCAATAAATCCATTAAAAAATTCACAAGAAACTTCTTTACTTTTAAGTGTGGTGAACATTTGGAACTTGCTACCATACTAAACAGTTGAAAGTGAATAATGAAGATGCATTTCAGAAGATGTTGGGTAAGCATGTGAGGGAGAAAGAAACCGCAAGGTCATCTGATAGGCTTAGATCAAGATAGGTCGGAGGAAGCTTGTATGGAGATAAAAGGACAAAATAGACCAGTTGGGCCAGATGGTCTGCTTCTGTGTTGTCATCTGCATGTATTTCATAGTCTCTTGTTTCCGGAACAGTGTGGAGTAAATTATACAGGATCAGGAGCATTGACCATGAAAATCGGTCTGCATGATTCCTGGTTTTTGTGGTATTATTTTTAATGGGTGAGGTCAGAGTTTCAGGAAAAACAATGTTCCTAGACTACTCAATTCCTATTTCTGTGTGATTTTAAGGAATTCATACTCAAGTACAATATAGAAATGTTAATTGCCTGGCAAGCTCACACACACACTTCTTCATCCTCTAGCTCCCTGCCAATGCCAAATAATCTTGTCCTCCAAAGACACCCTTTCATTCTCATGAACAACAATCCTCAAACTACATTCCACCTTTTCCCTTTCGGACACATTTTGATAATTAGTAGATTCTACCTTAAATCCCCACTAGCATAAATAATTTGGGTGTGAGCATAAGAAGTATAGATACCTAAATTGGAAGAGTAGTGGACAGTGGATAGAAGGTTACCTCAAATTATAATGGGATCTTGATCAGATGGGCCAATGGGCTGAGGAGAGGCAGATGGAGTTTAATTTAGATAAATGTGACGTGCTGCATTTTGGGAAAGCAAATCTTAATACACTTAATGGTAAGGTCCTTGGGTATGTTGCTGAACAAAGAGACCTTGGGAGTGCAGGTTCATAGCTCCCTGAAAGTGGAGTCGCAGGTACATAGGATAGTGAAGGTGGCTTTCCTGAATTGGTCAGAGTAATGAGTATCGGAGTTGGAAGGTCATGTTGTGGCTGTTCAGGACATTGGTTAGATCACTTTTGGAATATTGCGTGCAATTCTGGTCTCCTTCCTATCGAAAGGATGTTGAGAAACTTGCAAGGGTTCAGAGAGGATTTACAAGGATCTTGCCAGAGTTGGAGGATTTGAGCTATACGGAGAGGTTGAATAGGCTGGGCTGTTTTCCCTGGAGCGTCGGAGGCAGAGGAGTGACTTTATAAGGGCTTATAAAATCATGAGGGGCATGGATAGGATAAATAGACAAAGTCTTTTCCCTGGGGTGGAGGAGTCCAGAACTAGAGGACATAGGTTTGGGGTGAGAGGGGAAAGATATGAAAGAGACCTAAGGGACAACTTTTTCACGCAGAGGGTGGTACATGTATGGAATGAGCTGCCAGAGAAAGAGGTGGAGGCTACTACAATTGCAACATTTAAAAGGCATCTGGATGAGTATATGAATAGGAAGGGTTTGGAGGGATATGGGCCGGTGCTGGCTGGTAAGACTAGACTGGGTTCGGATGTCTGGTCAGCATGGACGAGTTGGACCAAAGGGTCTGTTTCTGTGCTGTACATCTCTATGATTCTATCTTAAACACTAGTAGCAGTCTTCCAGGCAGAATACTGTCAAAGGTTCTTTAGATGGCATTGCCATTCCTACTAACAACAATCTGGGGTTATCACTGACCAGAAGCTGAACTGAATCAGCCATGTTAAAAACTGTGACTCCAAGGAAATGTCAAAGGTTGGGAATTCTATGGTAACTCAACTCTTGTCTCCCCAAAGCCTGTTCTCCACCTACAAGGTCAAGTCAGGAGCGTGATGGAACACATCCCACTTATCTGGATGAAAGCTGCTTGAGTAGTACTCAAGGAGGTTGACACCATCCAGATCTAAGCAGATTGTTTGATTGGTACTTCAACTACTATCTTCAACTTTCACTCTCTTTACCATTGACTCAATATGGTAGATGGTAGAACCTCGCACACGTACTAACAGTAAATATCCAAAGGTCCTTTGACAGTATATTCCAAACTCATGACTTTTAACATCTATAAGGTCAAGGGCAGCAGGGGCTTGGGAACACCACCACCACCTGTAAGTTCCCCTCCAAGTCACACACTATTCTGACTTGGAACTATATTGTTGTTCCTTTAATGTTTTTATATCAGAATCTGGAACTCCCCTCCAAACAGCACTGAGTGTCACTACATTCCAAGGAGAACAGCTGTTCAAGAAGGCAGCTTATCATGACCTTCTTCAGGGCAATTATAGATCAGCAATAAATGCTGGTTCTGCCAGCTATACCTACATCATATGAACAAATAAAAAGAAAGCTCCACTTTTCAAATTTCCACGTGGGATGTCACTTTTTTAAAAAAAAGGCTAAAGAGATTGAGCTGACAGGCTCTTCCCCATTTGAATTCTTTTTGTTAGACATTTACTTGATTATCATGAATGTAATTCTTAACTTTAGATCTGAGAGGGTTTATAAAAAAACATTATGCAAGTGGTTATATCACTCAGAATTTTAAATTTAGGGAGATAAATTAGTAAGCTTGGTAGTGTATTACTGGACAAGGTTAAAGATGTTAACAAATGATTATATTTGTTTCTCTCAATTTTCTAACAGCCACCCTTAATGTATTTTAATTTTCAGCATGGTAACCAATAAAGGAGGCTAGATATGAAGCAGCTGTGAAAGTGGACTAGTAATCTGCAAGCTTTATCCAATATTCCAAAGAATGTGAAATTAAATTCCACTGTGGCAGTCTGATCATTAGAATTATGTTTAGAAAGTCTGGAAATAAAACCGTGGGATCAGAAAAATCACCAAGTTGCTGGATTTTTATTATTATCCAACCAATTCACTAATATCCATCAGGGAAACAAACCTTCTGTGTTCACCCAGTCTGACACAATCTTGCTCCAGCCCTTAACTCTTAACTGCCTCTTGAACAGCTCTCTTTCATGACTAAGTTGAAGAAAATCAGTTGCTGCACCACCTTCATATGACAATAGTGATTGAACAACAAATCGTGGCTTTGTCAGTGACGCCCATACTGAGGATGAGTTTATAAAAATAATCCATACTGCAATGCAGTTACAGAGCAAGTTTGCCCAGGCTGTATTTTGTACAGTAGCTTCAACATCTAATTACGTACCAGGATAGTCCCATAGAAAATAAGCAAAGGCTGCTGGCTAAATTCTGTTGGACTAAAACCTTTTGCCTTCTTGCCAAATATTTTGATACTTAATAACATTTTATATCATGCATCACTCCATTTGTCTGTCTTAGATGAAAGCATGATAACATGAGCATGTCTGTATGAGGCAGTCATTGTGTTAAAATAATGAATGTTTTTTTTCTTGGGGAATGAAACAGCAGGCAGAGACAATGTGTAAAATTATTCAGGAACTCATAAGTTCCAAAGGCTTACAATGGAATGCTAAACAAATAAATATGCATTTCAACAAAAAATGCAGTATTGTAGGGATAAAGAAAAGTAATTAGCAGTTGCAAAATATTGATAAATAAATATTCCAGTAACTTAATACTTAAAAAATGCCTTAGGACACAACCTTTTCAAGATTCCGGTTTTCTTACAGAATAACAGCCATAACGTTTGTTTTGATATACCTCAGTTGAAGTTAATTAGATGCTCGTGTATTTGATTTTTAATAGGTTTTTAATTGGCTTATAAAGATCTAGAAAAAAGGATACTGCAGCTTTAAAATTCTTTTAAAATTCCTGCTGGCTTTGATCCGGTGAGGGACAGATTTATGACTGTTCAGAGAAGATGGGCTATGAAATCATCCCGTTGTGAGAGTGCTTGATGAGACACTTCAGCATATACATGAAGCTCCTTTTTCTAATGTTTTGCTTCTCTCCCCTCCCTACTACTTCTATTCAACTAGCCAGAAGACTAACCCTGCCAGACCTCAATACATCATCTTCATGGGATTGTATCACTCTAAAGCCATTGAATTACACTGTGCAGCAGACATGATCTGTAATTGAAGAATTTCTAATGGAGGTTGTGATGATTCTATAATCCATTTTTAATCTTTCACTATCTTACTCCTTAAAGAAATGAAATAAAGAAAGAAACTTACAAATGGAACAACAAGGCAAATGGAACAAAAAATTCCAGTAACTTAATCTACTGTGAATTTTGCAGCCTTCTGGTTTTTACAGCTTAGGAGTATTGCCTATTCAATATCTAACTAGTTCCACAGACTTCACTTCTGAAGCCAACTCAATTCTAAATGTTTTAATTGTGCAGCAAGTGTCTGAATGTCAAAGCAAACTGCTGCTGGCATGAAAACATAAGTTGTCACTGGTGATCCACCTAGCCTTTCACTTGCACATCAACAGAGATCCCTCAGGAAAAATAAAACAACATAGTTATTTGAAAAAAAATTACTATCATAAGCAACTGTAAAAGCAAAACCAAAGAAATATTAACAAACAAAATAGGTTATCCATATTTAGCTGTTAGTTGTAGCTCATCTTTAGTTATAAAATGAAAACTATAACAATTAATCTTTTGCCATTAAAGAAGTAGGTATAGGTTTTTATGTAAAATTGGGAAAGTGTCCAAAATGAACTCTGAGGTTTTCTGACTTAGAAATAACTGAGTGAATGCAAAAAAGTGCCAGACTCTTTAGTAATGTCTGAATGTGATGTCAATTAAGTTTACATACTAAAGATTTCTGGATTTGAGATAAATGTCAGTTAAACTGTCAGTAGAGTGAACTAACAGACCTTGCAAATACCTCTCTGTAGGGACTACTTAAAAACTAATTCTCTTAAAAGCCCTGAAGTTTGACACTTGAAACTAGATCCACATCTTCATAATTGTTCCACGTGTGTGTGATGTCCCTTGGTTGAGGTCAAGGTTAGATAACGTTAGATCAAGAAACTAATGCATCCATTATATTTTCCATCTTGACTTTCCACAGAATTAGCACACATACAAGAACTACACAAAATTTTGTAAACATTAACTCTAATATATCGACCTAGGCAACTAATATAACTTCCATTGGAAAAAGATTTAAAAGAGGTTTGGGAAGACAATGGGAAGTGTTGTTCTTCGTTCAACGTTGGTACATTAGGATTGGGTACAGGAAGAAATGGTCTGATTACTTCCTGGAAGAGTGAATATTTTAGATTTTCTGCTATATTTTCAACTTTTGTGGGTGAATGGAGATTGGTGGGTGGGGACAGAGAACTGCATTCCTTTAAATATCCTTGTTGACATTGTATCACCCTAAAATTTGCCACCCATATGGAAATATTCCTTGTTAAAAACTCAGCCATTTTCTTTCATAAGCAAGTGTTGGATCACAAATCTGATTCAAATGTGCAGCCGTAGTAAATGTTTTTTGGCGTGTGCTAAAGTTGGACTAAAAACCATACTTGGCCTAGATATAGTACATTTTTCAAGACTTGGGCCTATGGTGTGGGAAAATGAGCAGGATTGGGGTAAGAGTACATGGCATGATAAATGAGTGATGAATTTGCCAAGAATCTTTTGCCTGAATCAGAATTATGCATGGAGCAAGCTGCCTATAAACTGTAAAAAGCTCCAAAATGTACGTGTCAACAAGCCACATAAAGTCAGAGAGATGTATATACCCTTTGGTCCAATTTTTCCTTACCGACCAGACTTTCTAAATTAACCTAGTCCATTTGCCGGCATTTGGTCCAGATTCCTCTAAAGCCTTCCTATTCATGTACCCATCCAGATGCCTTTTAAGTGATGTAATTGTACCAGCCTCCATCACTTCCTCTAGCAGCTCTTGTTCAAACAAAAGTAATTATATTTATATTATATGCTTCACATAATGTGGGGTTCAAAATGGTTATACTGTGCTAAGTGAGCTGAGCATTAAATGAGCAAACTTTTCATTGAAAGGTTTTATTGTTTGGAGAGGGAACAGATTGAAGATCCGTGCAACTTTTTCACCATTATGGCCCAAGATTTGCTGTCAGGATAACAATGAGATGAATTACATTTCTATTATTGACACAAAGATATCCAGTATCTTCAGTCAAGGAGATGTGCAGTTAAAAATCATAATGCTGGTGTCCAAATTGCATTGCTCTCAGCTTTGTGAAAATAACATTTACAGCCTGCCTCATCAGTGAATTGGGTTAAATGATGTAAAATGTCATATTTCTGGGGCAGATATAAACTAAACTCATCACAGAAAGTTATGTCTTGTCAGTTCAAATCTAAATTAACAATGTCATAAATGGTCATTTCTTCCAATTCCATCCCTGACATTGAGAATTAATTATTACAAGTGTAGATCTCATGACAAAGAAGCAATTTGCACAGAATGTAATGGTCCTGGTTTCTGACGCCATAATCCTTATTGTGCATTCATGGACAGACAATGATGTGTAAATCGAAGTCAGACGGGTGGCATTACAGGAACAGTGGAAACATGCTTTCTGAAATTGGCCCTAGTAGGGCCCCGAATTCTAAATGTTTTACCGCACTGGGGGGGGGGGGGGGGGGGGGAGAAAAAAAAAACTTAGTCCAATCCTGTGAATGTGGTGTCAGCCATATTTAGTAGCTATGGCACCAGCACAGGTGACTTTTGATCCTGCATGGCAAAATACCAAATTTCAGTAAGAGTGTCTTGCAGCCTCTACCTATGAAGTGCAGATGTCCTCCCTAACCCTCATGTTCCTTTTGAGTCACTGTCCTGTGGCCCCATGACCTTCCAGCCCATCAATCCCATTTTTGTTGAGTTCCTTTATAACTATTTATGTCTGCACTTCACACCCAGAGTCCATGATTTCAGAAATTTCTAAGCCCTTGTTGGTGTTACACAGAGGGCAGCTCTACTGTGACCTATTGAAACCCCTTTCCAGAGTTCCAGGTTCCTGTCTATTCACTAAGAGACCCACCCAACTCCCTCTAATTGCACCCTATCACTGTCATCTTTCCCTTAGTGACCCAGCACAATAAAGTTCATTCCCAGATTTGATTTGTCCACTTTCCCAGGGCCCCCTGACCTAATGTCCAAGACTGACAGTGATTCACCTCCAGGCTGACTAAAGTTGGCTCCTGGATAGAGGTCTCCACAGCACTCGAATGGCCTACCTATAACACCGAGACTGGCTACACTTGATTTAACTCATAGGACTGACTATGGCCCTGGTATGCAAGGACACAGATTCCTGGATTCTAGTAGGATCAAGTATTTAAATAACTATGATCTGGATCCCAAACAGGACCCCTCGGTCTTGAGATCGGTCAAAAGAATCAACAGAATGCGGTCTGTACAAAGCAAACTTATCAGTTAAATAAAGTAAGGCAGCCTGACACAATTCTGTCCAGCAACACAGAGGTTAAAGCTTCTGTGATGTGTGGTGAAATTGCGCAATTACAATTGAACAATAAATATGTTTTATATGTGTTTTGAGAGACAGTACAGCCTTAATTACAAGAAAAGACCAATCAACTGTAATATGGTGACATGATAGACAACTGGCTAATCCAATGATATCCCCTGGAAAAGGGTCTTAATTACAAGAAAAGTCCAATCAACTGTAATATGGTGACATGATTGACAGCAGGCTAATCCAATGATGTTTCCTGGGAAAGGGTTCTTGTTTTACGTAAATTATTATCTTATGCTAGGAGTACAACGTTAGTTTGAATGGTCAATTAATGTGTCAGTACTCATTTTCTTAACCTTCACCTAATTTCACCTAATTCAGAAAAGCAGCAGTACAGGTTCACAAAGTCAAATCACAACTTGCAGCCATTTTGTTGTGTTATTTTAAATTGAAAAGCCATTTTGTTGTTAATAAAAAGCCTAAATATATTTGCTGCTTCCGACAACAGCTAGGATCAAAATTTGAATCCTCAATAGTACCATGGGATTTTTTATTTCCATTTGAGAAAGCAGATGGAACCTCAGATCGACATCTCAGCCAAAAGGTGACACCTTTGATAGTGCTGTACTGAAGTTCCGATCTAAATTATGCACTCAAATTCCTGAATTGGATTTTGAAGCATGTAGTGGCAATGTGGAACTTGCAATCACATGAAATGGTTGAAATTTGGAGACTTGTCTCATGGAGAGATACATTTACAGGTTAGACTGATACATACACAAGAAAGAAGGAAATAGAGAAATATGGGATGAAGTATTTTAAATTAGAGCAGGTTCATTTGAAGCACCAAAACCAGTATTGACAAGCATGTGACTCTGCTTTTGATTCTAATACATTATGTACCTTTTTGAATTATACACTGGGATAAATACTGCTCTCCTGCATATATTGGTGTAATATTGAAGCCAGATAGGATAAGGATGCAATCATGAAGCATATTGTTAACATAAACTTAATTTGAACAATATATTAAAAAATTACCACTAGAAATTCTTTTTTCTCCACTTGTTGGTTTCCATCCGTATCCAGCATACTAAAGGCAACATGGAATCCAGTGTGTGGCTCTGTAAGCATAAGAAAATCCTTTCATTAACATTGTTTACAAAGCAGAAGTCCGTGAGCTGGATTCGTCAGTGTTTGGTAGCTTAAATCAGTGTGTATTCAGAATAATCAAAAGTGCAAAACTGGGATGGGTTGGGCATTGCTACAAGGAGTGGGAGATACATTGAGATCTAACATCAGGCATATATCCCAAGTAATTACTTTTTCTATATGGGTGAGTATAATCAAAATGACAGGGCAGACTGGCCTACAATTAACTTCTATAATTGTCTAATGGTTATGATAGCAGGCAATGCCTCAGGTAATGTGGGTCTCCAGTTGACGAAAATGTATTTTCTAAAATGATATTTTTAAATTTAATCTTGTAGATAGGTTTCAGGAACGAAAGGGTTTTTCTTTTGCTCTCTTGTCTGGGATGCTGCTTACTCAGAGGAGGAAGAGAACATGGATCAGTGGCTCCAGCTCTGCTAGAGTTACTTAGCCCTTCCCTTCTGCGGGTGCAGGTGTGTCGTGACCCTAAGCAATGCTTTTGAAGAGTAAGCTTCCATTATATGACCTTAATGACAAAAGTATCTCAATCACTACAAATCAGAAAAGTTCTGCTGCTCGTTTATTCCTCGTACACTGTGGCAACAGGTTCAGAGGAGAATCGAAGTGGTACCTCCTTGTGTTAGGTTCCTCAATTGTGAAGGCACTTTCCATGCTACTACAAGTTTCGACAGTATGCCCACATGGGAGTGAGGTGGTATTCACTGTCAAGGTCTGCTCCTTCAGCGAATCTTTTAATTTAATTTTGCTCCTCAGGTGTGAAATTTAGGACTAAGAGGTACAAATAACACTGATACCTTGGAGAGAAAGTGAAACTGCACTGAGAAATATTCAGCAATTCTCAGCTATTAACACTGGAAGGTTTAAAGACAATTACAATTAAATGCTGGTATTAGCCATTGGGGAGTTAGTAATGGTTTTGCCTGAGTCAGAGTTTGTGGTTCAAGTCTTACTCTAGAGATATGAACATTTAAGCCAATATTCTAGTGCATGACTGAAGGGGTATTGCAATGTCAAGACAATGCCATTTTCAAATGTGATATCAAACTGAGGTCTTGTCTACTGATTTCAGGTGAATGCAAATGTTTCCATGGCATTACTTTGAAAAATGTTAATTTTTATACTGCTATAACTCTGCCAAAGTTTTATTTGGAATTCTGGATCTGATTGAGGATTTTGATGTGAATCTATGCTAATCTGGCAAGCCTAGTCACACACTGTAATTAATCTGTAGTGGAAAATGGCAAGGTTGACATTATATGTGAAATATAAAACAGCTGCAAATGTATGCAAAAATGTAAACATTGCAATAGAGGTTAGTGGCGATTCTGTCTCAGGTCATTTCATAGGTTGCCCAGAGCAGCAAGCACACTAGGAAAATAGATAAACGGACACAAAGCCCCATCTTCAAACTGAGAATAATGCCCATAGCAGTGTGTGGTAAGTATGCCGTGCTAATTAAATTGATTTAGAACAGATGTAGCTGCTCAAAACTGGCATTCATGAGGTGCTGTGGACCATCAACATAGTAGCAGAATTGTGTTCAACCACAATCTAGGACATCATGATCAAGTATATCCCTTAGTCTACTATAATCATCGAGCCAGGGATCAAACCAACATGCAAGGTTGAGCGCAAGACTTACATTAAAAATGGGGAATCAACCTGATGAAGCTACAAAAAGGGGCTGACATGTTTTATAAACATTGATAGCAGCATGCTATCATCAGAGTGAAGGAATCTGACGTCTAAAATGAAAGCTTACTTTGGCTCCACATACTTCTGTGAGGCACCATTATCCCAATCAAATGAGAGAATGATTAAAGTAAAAATAAACTAATCAAATCCAAGTATCTTACCTACCTCCTAGATAGCTATTTGATGGACTGTATAAGACTAGGAGACTCAAACTACAACCCTGGCTTCAAGGTGCTTGCAAATAATGTGCAGTCACAGGTGACACGGTGAGATTTAGTGAGTAGAGGCCAAAATGAACATTAATGTATACTCAGCTTTAGTTTCACATGTTACTTAAAAATAAACTCTTTGTCTATTTTTTTTCCCCAGAGGTAGATCCTTGATTGCACTTGAATTCAAAAAGTGATCTTCTGCTTAAAAATATTAAGAGACCACTGGCCTAAAGGTCAGTGTAAGAGAGTTCACCTTGTACGTCTAACCTCCATTTACCTACTGGGCTTGCTGATGCATGGAAAATCTGAATGATATGTTCAAAATAAAACTTATGTCATATCAGAGAAATGCAGCATCCTTACAATGTTTCAATAATTGATGTTCCTCCTGATAAACTTCGAAAAAAGAACTATACTTATCTTGTGAATTATTAGAAGTAATTCAAAGTGCTTTAGAGTCAATGCAGTGCTTTTGAACCACTGGCATTGTTGTAATGCAGGAAAGCAGACAACCAATTTGTGCACGATGATCTCCCAGACCATCCACAACCTCATCACGTCAGTGGATCTCCCATCCACAGCCTTGAACCACATACTTCTTGCAACCCTGCACTGCCCAGTTCTACCTCTTACCCAAAATCCACAAACCTAACTGCCCTGGTTGACCTATTGTCTCAGCCTGCTCCTGCCCCACAAAATTTATCTCTTCATACCTTGACACCGAGCTCGCCTCCTCTAGGAGCTCCCCACATACATTTGGGATACTACCCAGGTCCTTCACCTCCTCCTTTCGTTGCCCTGGCCCCCAATGCCTCATCACCACTATGGACATCCAGTCCCTGTACATGTCCACGGCAAAGGCCTCCAGGCCCTCAGTTTCTTTCTCTCCCACCATCCCAACCAGTACCCCACAACTTATACACTCATTCAATTCGCAGAACTGGTCCTCACACTCAACAACTTCTCCTTCGAATCCTCCCACTTCCTTCAGACCAAAGGGTCAGCCATGGGCACCTGCATGGCATCCAACTAAGCCTGCCTCTTCGTAGGATACGTGGAATAGTCCATCTTCCGCAGTTACACCGGCACCATCCCCCACCTCTACCTTCGCTATATTGATGACTATATTGATGCCATCTCATGTTCCCACGAGCAGGTGGAACAGTTAATTAACTTCACTAACACCTTCCACCCTGACATCAAGTTAATCTGGACCATCTTGGACACCTCCCTCCCATTCCTGGACCTGTACATCTCCATCTCTGGCGGCCGACTCAACACAGACATATATTTCAAACCACTAACTCCCACAGCTACCTGGACTACACACACTCCACTCCCACCTCCCGTAAAAAACGTGGTCCCATAATCCAACTCCTCTGCCTCTGCTGTATCTGCTGAGGAGGAGCAATTCCACTCCAGGACATCCGAGGTTGTCTCCTATTTCCAGGACCGCAATTTCATTTCCCCTCCTACGCGATCAGCAATGCCCTCCAGCACATCTCTTCCACTTCCCACACCTCCGCTCTTGAATCCCATCCGTCCAACCACAATAAGGATCGAACTTCCCAGTCCTCACCTTCCACCCCACTAATATCCGGATACAACACATTATCCCCAGCCATTTCCACCACCTGCAATCAGACCTCACCATCAGAGATATATTTACCACCCCATCCCTTTCTGCAGAGACCATTCCCTCCGTGATTCCCTTGTTAGGTCCATGCCCCACTACCAACCCACCCTCCACACCCGACACCTTCCCTTACCACTGCAAGTGGTGTGAAACCTATGCCCCACAACTCCCCCCTCACTTTCATCCAAGGTCCCAAAGGATCTTTTCACATCTGGCAGAGATTTTCCTGCACATCCACCCACCTCATCTACTGTGTCTGTTGCTCTTGAAGTGGTCTCCTCTACATCAGGAGGACAGAACACCAATTCCCGGAGTCTTTCAGGGAACATCTCTGTGACACACGCACCCAACAACTCCACCGCCCTGTGGCGAATCATTTCAACTCCCACTCCATTAAGGACATGCAAGTCCTTGGCCTCCTCCACAGCTAAATCCAAGCCGTCCAACGACTGGAGGAAGAATGCCTCATCTTCTTACTTGGGACCCTTCAACCACAGGGCATCAACATTGATTTCAGTTGTTTCCGAATCTGCCCCATCACCACCTCATCCCTGATCCAACCCTCCAATTCGGCCCCATCCTCTTGACCTGCCCCACCTGTCCATCTTCCTTCCCACTTATTGATTCCACCCTCCCCATCGAACTATTATAAATCATCCCCAACTACCTTCCCCCAGCTCCACACCCACCCTCTTATTTATCTCTAAGCTCCCTTTCCCCCCCTCCACATTCCTGATGAAGAGCTTATGCCCAAAACTTGCCCCTCGGATGCTGCCTGACCAGCCGTGCTTTTCCAGCGCCACACTTTTCGACTCCAACCAATTTGTGCACAGCAAACTATAGCAAACAGTAATATGATAATGACTAGATAACTGCTTCAGTGATGTACATTAAGAGATAATTATTGACACTGGGAATATGTCCTTTAGTCTTCTTCAAAATACTATCATGGGATCTCATGTGAAAGATGGCACCTCTGACATTGCAGGACTCCCTCATCTCTGCACTGGGGAGCACAAATTTTCATACTCAACTCCTTCGTTGAGGAGTGATGTGAACCCACAAACTTAGGTGAAAATTCTACCATCTGAAGCTTAGCTGATCTGAATGCAGTTGTGCTGCCTCTGTGAGACCAAAAACTTGACAAATTTTAGGCAAGTCATCTTTAAACATAAATTTTAAAAATATTTTAATGCTCCACTTGAAAATGCGCCCCAAAATTAATTTAACTTTTTAAATCTATTGCAGCTCATTATATGTCAAGAGTGCTCCCTGATTATTTCTATCATGAAGAGTAATATTTCTCTACACTCAACAAGGAACAAAAGCAAAACAAAAACTTGTGCATTGGAGAAATGAAAAAAAAAGAAAATATGGGAAATACATAGCCAGCATTACTGGATAGACTGTTGTTTTTTTTAATAGCATGGAGACAGGCCCTTTGGCCCAAACTGGTCCATGCTGACCAAAATGTCTATCCATGCTAACCCCATTTCCCTGCACTTGGCCCATATCCTTCTAAACCTTTCCCATTCATGTATGTGTCCAAATGCCTTTTAAATGTTGTTAATGGACCCACCTCAACCACTTCTGCTATCAGCTCATTCCATATACGTACTACCCTCTGTATAAAAAGTTGCCCCTCAGGTTCCCTTTTATTCTTTCCCCTCTAACCGTAAACTGATGCCTCTAGTCCTCGATTCCCCAACCCTGGGAAAAAGACTAAGTGCATGCCTCTCATGATCTTATACACTTCTATAAGATCCCCCCTCAGTCTCCTACATTCTAAAGAAAAACGCCCCAGCTTGTCCAACCTCTCCGTAACTCAGACTGTTGAGTCCTGGCAACATCCTTGTAAATTCCTTCTGCACACTTTTCAGTTTAATGACATCCTTCCTATAGCAAGCTGACCAAAACTGACCACAATAATCCAAGTGTAGCACACCAACATCCTGTACAACTGCAATATAACTTCCCAACGTCTACACTCAGTGCCCTGATAGATGCAGGTCAGTGTCTTCACTGCCCTGTCTACTCCACTTTCAGAGAACTGTGCACCTGAACTCCAAGGTCCCTCTGCTCCACTAAACTCAAGGCCCTACCATTCACCATGAAACCCAAACCTTGATTTGACTTTCCAAAATGCAAGACCTCACAATTATCTATATTAAACTTTATTTGCCATTTTTTTGGCCCACTTCGCCAGCTGATCAAGGTCCTGCTGCAATTTCTGATAACCTTCCTCACTGTCCACAATACTGTCTATTTTAGTGATATCTGCAAACTTTCTAATCATGTCTTGTACATTCTTATCAAAATCGTTGATATAGTTAACAAACAGTAATGGATCCAGGATCGACCCCTGAGGAACTCCACTAGTCACAGGCCTCCAGTCCAATAAGCATCCTTCCACTATTACCTCTACTCCCTATCACCAAGCCAATTTTGTGTCCAATTTGCTAGCTCCCCCTGGATTCCATGCGATCCAACCTTCCAGAGCAGTCTACCATGTAAAACCTTACCAAAGGCCTTACTGAAATCCATTTAGACTATGTCTACCACCCTGCCTTCCCGATCAGGTCACTTCATCAAAGAACTCTAACAAGGCATGATCTCCCACTCACAAAGCCATGCTGACTACTCCGAATCAAACCTTGTCTTTCCAAATGCATGTATATCTATGTCAGAATCTTCTCAAGTAACGTACCTACCACAGATGTTAGGCTTACTGGCCGATAGATCCCAGGTTTTTCTTTGCAGCCCTTCTTGAATAAGGGCACAACATTGGCTACCGTCCAGTTTTCCGGGACCTCACACACGGCTAACAATGATGCAAAAATATCAGCTAAGGTCCCTGCAATTTCTTCTCTAGCTTCGTGCAGACCTCAAGTGCAGTGTGACAAAGATTTGACTTTGGAACCATCAAAAATAGAGATTGCTGGAAAAACTCAGCAGGTCTGGCAGCATCTGTGGAGAGAAGTCAGAGTTAATGTTTCAGGTTGAGTGACCCTCCCTCAGAACTGCATCTGCAGTTCTTTCGATTTTTACCTGAAACATCAACTTCTCTCATCCCTCCACAGATGCTTCCTGAGCTGGTGGGTGCTTCCAATATCTTCTGTCTTTGTTCCTATTGACTTTGACAAAGCCACCCAATTCGGACCAACACCACTTCTACAAATTGGTGGTTAACCCAACAATTATGTTCAGGAAAAGGAGTGTGATAAATAACCAATTCTGTATTCACTACTGAGCTTAAACATCTAAAAAAATTGATTTATTATTTTAAAAAAAGCTTATTTAAGGAAGAAAATAGTTAACAGGACAAAAAATATCAATAACCACGTAACACCAAAAGGTTCCCTGCCCTTTAACCCAACTTACTTGTCAGAATTCCAAGCAGGAATAAGTACTCAGTGTATGATATCAAACCTATGGGAAAGCAAAACAGAAAGTCAACATTAATTTTTCTAATTCTATTAAGAGTTTGGAGCTATTAATAATTATTTGATGGCATTTAGCAGCAGTTTATGCAAATAGCAGATATTAAACACTGAAGTGAACTAAATGTTTCAAGCAGCAACCTTTGATATGAGAACAGACTAACAATGAACTAATTACTTGCAAGGCAAGCATCGATAAACAAGTAATATGGTATGGACATCTGAGTCAGTAGCAAATTGATTGTTAAAACACAACAAATGTTTAGAATATTGGAAACATGCAACTCTTCTATCTGTATATCATTTTTATAGTTTAGACAAAAATTAAAGAGTGCTATTTCAGGCTGGAAAATAGTTCAAAAAGTTATGCTTTTAACCAGGACACCAGTCATGAACAGGACAACAATTGTACATAAGATAAATACTAAAACATTGGAAAAATAAGTCACAATATTAATCAGCATTCTCAAGAGATTACGTGACCAAGGTCTCACATATAAGAATGCCATTAATTTTCACATATAAAAAGTGTAACATATTTTAGAATTTTGTGCTGAATATTACCAAAATTCAGGCAAGTACCAACTTCAAGGAGTTTCGTGAGGAATTTCTCTGCATGAGCTCTAGCCAATTCTCACATGCAATTTTATGCTGCTCACCTCATTGTGCAAACATCAGAATTCCAAAGCATCGAATATTGCATGCTCACCAGCACTGGAAGTACTTGCCATGGCTAGAACTTCTAGAATTTGCTCTGTTAGCACCAGGACTAGTGCTAGCAGAAAGTGAGGACTGCAGATGCAGGAGAGTCAGAGTCGAAAAGTGTGGCACTGAAGAGCACAGCAGGTCAGGCAGCATCGAGGAGAAGGAAAGTTAACATTTCGGGCATAAGCCATTCATTAGGACTTTTGCTGCCAGCCATGTTCCTCCTCAATTTTTCTGTAAGATCAAGGGTCTATGTAAAGGCATTCTATAATCTTTCTTGTGGAAGCCCTCCATATCCCATTGTGTTGAGGATTATGCCAAACTTGCATTTATGTTTGGTATCAGTGCTAGATGCTAACATTACTAGCGGCTTGTTTTGTTTCTGATATTCCCCACACAGTTCATGACCAATGGATCCAGTTACAAAGGGCTGATTGTTATTGTGACTGTGGTGCAACAAAAATTCAGAAAATTTTCTGTACCATCAATATTCTGGGGATTATCTTTGACAAGAAACTGAATTGGACTAGCCACACAGATAATGTGTAGGAAGGCTAGGAATCATGCAGCAAATAACTCATCTTATGACTCCCCAAAACTGGCCCAACTAAAAGGCACAAGTAAGGAGTGTGGTGGAATACTCCTATATGTTTGGATGATTGCAGTTCCAACAAAACTTAAGAAGAGTGGCATCATTTGCTACAAAGCAGTCTGCTTAATTGCCACCACATGCACAACCAAAGCAGAGTGGCAGCACTATGTACCATCTACAAGACTCACTACAACAACTCATCAGGGCTCCTTAGACAGCAAGCCCCAAACCCATGACCACTTCCATTTAGAAGGACAAGGGTAGCAGAACCATGGGAACACAACCACTTGTATGTTCTCTTCCAAGCCATTCACTATTTTGAAATATGTCATTGTTCCTTCAGTGTCAGCGGGTCAAAATCCTGGAACATCCTCCCTCACAGTATTGTGGGTCACCCTGGACTGCAGGCCAAATGGACTGCAGTTGTTCAAGAAGACAGTTCACCATTGCCTTCTCAAGAGCAACTAGGGATTGGCAACAAATGCTGACTTAGCCAGCAATACCCACATCCCATAAAAGAAAACAAAAGTTTGGTGGCAGTAACTTTTCCTTTCCATTGTGCATTAGCAATTTGGATGAGGATGGAAGGTAACACAGGTCACATTTCACAGAATGAGTCACTGGCTCATTCTGGTAATCAATGGGTCACTCTTCCCAACCCCAAAAACTTCATGTGACTTTCTTCCTTGTACTTCCTATCAACATCATAATTTGAGCTCCTGCATGTTCCTTCCAAACTCTTTCATAAAAGTCTTGATCCCTCAACATTTGCCTGAGCCCAACCCTTCAACTTAGCCATGCCAAGTATTGTGATGCACTGTCCCCCTGTTAAAGTATGGGTGGTGGTGACCATCAATGAACGAGCCAGTTTTCTACCCGAAAATACACTGATGCACCAAATGACCAGTATTCAGTCTAGTTTATTAATTCATAGATTTTGACTGTTCATTTCTTGGCCACAACTTTTCAGTTTTGTTATAAATTTGCAGTAAAATGGTCACGTTCAGCTGATATTAAGTCCATGAATCTTGCATTAATATTTTGGTCTGGATTTTAATTAGGAGGCGACCTCTGTGAAGGAAGGTCATTATCATACCAGGGAACTTGGAAGGACTAATGGTCCCATATTGGGAAAGAAGACCTTAGTTACATGGTTTGCATAGGTTCAGGTGATGGTTGGACTGTTTGATTTTTTGATGTTGTATATTTTATACTCTGAAACACCCCATAACATAACAGACTTATGAGGAATGTTATTGGTCAGCGAATAATAGTAGCAACATAGATCCAACATTGCCTGAGTAATAGGAATCAGACAGCAATGGTCAAAGGATATTTTTCAGACTGGATGAAAATTTGTAATAGGTTCTGCAGGGGTCAGTATTGGGTCCCTTGCATTTTCTGATGCATATTATTGATCTGGATCTTGGAGTACTGGGGACAATTTCAAAATTTACAGATATCATGGATCTTGGAAGAATTGTAAACTGTGAGGAGGACAGTATGGAACCCTAAAACAACATAGAACACAGAGTGGACTTTGCAGACAAATGTCAGGTGATGCATCGAAAATAGTATAAAACAAAGGACAGAATTCTAAAGAATTGCAGCAGCACAGGGACCTGAGTGTACATACGTATAGATGATTAAAAGTTGCAGGACAGATAGAGAAAACACTAAGTAAAGCATAAAGTATGCTCGGTTTTATTGATAAAGGCACAGAATTCAAAAGCAAGGAGGTGATGTTGACTTTGTTAGATCTCAGTTGGAGTATTATGTACAGTTCTGGATGCCACACCATAGAAGGATGTGAATGCATTGGGGACAGTACAGATGTGATTTATAAGAATGTTTCCAGGGATGAGAAACTTCAGGTACATAGATAGATTGAAGAAATTGGGATTATTTTTCCTGGTGAGAAGTTGGCAGAGAAGAGATATGATAAAATGTCTTCAAATGATGAGTGGGTTGGCTAGAATATATAGAAAGAAACTGTTTCTGCTTGTAACAGGAACAAGAATGAAAGGACATAGATTTAAAGTGATTAGCAAAAGAAGCTAAAGTGATATGAGAAACACTTTCTCACCCAGAAAGAAGTTAGGGTATGGAATATACAGTCTGGAAATGTGGTGAAGGCAGGTTCAGTTGAGGCCTTCAAGAGGACATTGAATGATTATTTGGATAAAAAGTAATTGGCACGAGATAATGATGCTCATTTGAACAGTGAGTGCAAGCATGATAGCTGAATGGCCCCACCCCACCACCTCCCCACCGCAGAGTAAGATTTTCGTGATTCTGTGCAAATTGCTTGGATGTGTGAACATTCCACTTGATTTTGTGCAGATTCAAAGACGAACAAGCAGCAAACTGTTTCAACAAAGACAGTAAAAAGTTCATTGGCTTTATGATTCTCACCACTTGCATCCAGTACTCTCTACAGCTTGTTCCATTCCTCCTGAATTCTTTCACTACTGATTCTCTTCCTGATCCTCTCTTGCTCACTGTTTCAATCCTGGAACATTTCCACATGCTCCCCACCTCCCTGACCTGCTTCTACTTAAGCTTTCTCCATGTGCAACTGCCAATGCTCCTTTGCTGGCTTCATATTTCTATCATCTCTCTCAATGAGCCCTTGCTCAAAGTGGGGTCTAGGAGGAAGAAGCAGTAAGTGGGAAGGTGACTAGGTGAGGGAGAATCACGTGTAGGAGTCGATCAATGAGTGGGTTTGGGAAAAAGTTGTTGCAGTACCAATCACATCCAAGAAACTGATGGCAATCTGTGGTTCTGCAATAATACCCATTCTAGCTCTCTCTATTACCCTTAGAGCTTTGGAACAAACTTTTACACTCACTGTATCTTTCTGTATCAATCTCTGAGATAGAGGGTATTTGTCATAATCTCTTTTCTTGTTTTCCCCCTTTGTTTCACAGTCCCGAGGCATTTCATACATAATTAATTCTAATCTATATTCAAGAGGGAGCTGGACTTGGCCCATGTGGCTAAAGGGATCAAGGGTATGGAGAGAAAGCAGAAATGGGAAACTGAAATTGCACGGTCAGCCATGAACATATTGAATTGTGGTGCAGGCTCTACTCCTGCACCTATTTTCTATATTTCTGTTTCTATAGTAATTTCAGCTAAACAGATTCTTTGGCTGGAATTATTGTTCGTGCATGCACTATCATTTTCTTCCTCTTACCTGAAGGTATATGGCGAATAAAAGTCCAGAAAAGGATAAGATGAATTGCATTCATGAGTTGCTCAATAGTTACTAAAAATAGTTGTTCCATTGGACAAAGCTTAGAAAATACTATACTAAACAACAGGGTTAGTACTTATATAAATGATGAAAAGATGAAAAATGGCAAGATTTTACTGAAAGGTAATTAGCAAAGTAACAATTGGTAAAATCAGTTTCCTGCATTGTGATTACCTAAGCCATCAAATATATGACAATAGTTAAATATTAATTCAATGCATTGCTATGTTAGCATGATTTGTAAATATTTGCACCTTTTGGATTGGCCCACCTACACCAATTTTCTAATGTTAATTTGAATGCAGAATATTTCAAATTAATTTGTAAAAGTTAGCATCCAAAATTTTTAAAAAAGGTATTTCTTAGAAGGATCCAAGTATTTCATACCTTTGCCAAATCAGGCAGCTCTGAATTCCACAGAACAGTCTGCATGTAATTCTCCTGAGAATTGGCAACATGCAAAGCTGCCAAGCCACTAGATTGAATCAGTAGTACTCCTAGGCCCTATGCCAAGGAGTGCCATTGCTTTTTTAGGAAACCTGTCCTCTCAACAAGGTGAAGGTAATTTTCTTTGCATATCTTCTTGAAATAATCTAATTGTTCATTTTAACCTTTTTTCCAATTGTTTTCATAGACAAGATTCGATTTTCACACAAATCATTCTAGCCAATTAACAAGATATGGCACAGAATTATTTATTTTAAGTTAAACTAGTTAACTGCAAGGCTTTAGTCAAGATTAAACTAAACTTCCAAGTCAGCCTTCAACAATAAATCCATGTATGACTTAATAAACAATAAACCATACAAGTTCAATTAAAATAATTACTAAAATTAAATAATGCTTGTTTGACCATGCTTGTGAATATGCAACTGAAAATAGAAGGAGCATCACTTAATCAAGATGATATTAATTTGCTGATTTACCATTGCAATTTAACACAGGTTTTGGTACATCAAAAACAGAAGTCAATATAAGCAATTTAGGGGAATTAACTGAGCAAGTACGAGACAAGGCAGCATATTTTCTAGTCCGAAACATTTATTTTTATTGATAGAATAGGTAAAGGATATCTAAAGTTGGTCGTCAAACAGGCAAGTAGTAAACATTGCATCATTCTAATTCTGACCATTCCCTATCTTACTCCATTCTTAAGTCAACATGTTGTACCCTGCATATTTGCATAAATGTGGTTAAAAGTAATGCTTCGTGTAAATGACTTTTTATATGCCTAGATTGGCTTTTGATGAACTAATAACCTGTGGTGCATCATAACTGAACTGGCTTTCACCCTTCCTGATATCCATACATTTGCATTTTCCATCTGCAGTTTTGTGCTAGAGACATAATGCAATGACTCCCTGCCAATGCAGCTATCTCACCGCACACCAGCATTCAAAGCTGGAACTATTCCAGTATAATTCTGCATCACACCACATGACACACTTACAGCTTATTGGGTATTTCTTATTTTAATTCTAATAGAATGGGAACATCAACTAACACATTGTCTGACAGACTGAGCTGCCGTTACTTTTCTTTTAAATCAGTTTTGAACTGAGTAAGCCAAAGTTGTTAATATCTTGAACAATGTGAGACCAGCTAGATTTCCTTTAAGTCTCACAGTCCAGAATTAATTCCAGAAGTCTGTTTCCAGTAAATTCAAATCTATGTGGAGCCAGAGAGCTGGGGTAAGATAAGTAAATATTCTGGTGAATTTGGTTAAGATTTAAAGTGATATACATGTTACATTGATAGTCTAATGAGTGAAGTTGCTCATTTAAGAATATGAAGTAATAAAAGTGCTCTTTATGCAAAGTCACATGGAGATACAACCAATGACCCACCAGCTCCTCTGAACAAGGAAATGAATAATTTCTGCAGTATTCTTGTTAAGTGTTTATTAGTGACAGAAATGTAGAAGCAACCATTATGTCCACTTCTAATTCATTTGGATTTTATCACATAAAACCTTCAGACAGAAATAAGTTTTTTAAATATATCTTAATCAATGACATTGATTCCAAGAAAGTTGATGCAGTAAATATGCAGTACCCACAAGCTCTCACAAGATGGCAGATAATGCATGTTTTTATATTCAACAATATTCTTTGTATCTCATGCTTAATGACATTTTGTGTTCACAAGCTTTCGTAGTAACAAATGGGTACAGACTTAAATAGGAACTTGTGGCTTATCTTTAACTTTGTGGTGAGTCAAAAAAGACTACCAAATAGATGTTTATATATTTTGGAAGAGCCTGAAGTTTCAGAAAACATAATACAATTTAGATACATAAGGGCTGGGTTTTTGAAAAGAGCTTCTAAAACTCTTGAGTTTCTATTCAAACGCAACATTTGCCAGTAAAAACATAATTAGGCAGCACTTTTGAACATAATTGCTAAAGAGTTTAAAGAATATTCTGACACTTAAGAGTGGTGACTTGATAAAGTTCAATTAAAAAGGCTAAAATAGAGTTTATTACAATAATAAGCATTTTAAATCAGTATCAATACATCACTTGTGTGTAACTTGAATTTTAGTTACTGAAACTGACTTTTGAAAAATAAGTAAGAGTACTTTCTGGTTAGATGGGGGTAAAGTGGTCATTTCCCCAATAAATTTATATTTAATTCATTCAAAATATGGCAAGTACCTCTTGGGTCTTTGCACCCAAAGGATCTAGTTTAATTAATTTTTGCAGGTTCGTGAAACAGCCTGCATTTGAGTACATTTAGCATGAACTCCAAATGGTGTTTATATCACTCATGGTTCACCAGGGCAGGGAGAACGGGGTGGGGAGTGTTCAGGCCTGTTTTGTGAGCAAACTTCTACTGTATTATGTTTTTAAAGTTAGGGTAAACGATCACGGAAGTGTAAATTATGATTATCCCTTCGATGTTCAGTGCATTCTAAACACTCATTGAAGGGAGGGATCATGTGGTAGTTGATAGAATTTGAAGCAATACACACTGTAACAGAAGCAGAAAGTGCTTGAAAGATCTGCAGATCAATTAACAACTGTAAAAAGAGGAAACAGAGAAGTGAATGTTCTAGGTGTAGATCCTTCATCATTTGTTCCATAAATTGGTTGTTCTCTTCATCAATGCTGATTGACCCACTGATATTCTAACACTTTGTCTCTCTTGTGAGTTTGCCGAATTTTGATTTGTCTACTTTCTGTTGGCTGTACAACAGATTTTTCTTTACAACTGAGTAAGAATGCTGAAAGCAGAAAAATGTAAGATGTTGAGTTGTCAAATGGCTAGTTATTGATAATAACCAAGAAGAAAACGCAGTTTGATCACTTTGTAGTAGATGTATAGTTACAGATTAAGGAACAATGCTCTTATTGTTTTCATGGTGTTTGTTAGTGAGGTGGGACAACATGATAGTAAGATTATTCTTTGACAGTTACTGGTTGGCTGTATTTTAACATAACCATTTTTGGTTGTGTGGCAGTGATTCCAAGATTGGAATACAGAAAAGGGTAGCCACTTTCCACACAAGACAGAAAGATGTGGTAGGATTTGATCTGGAGTTATGATGCACCTTTTCACATCTAGCTAGCAGTGTACGGAATGAGCTGCCAGAGGAAGTGGAGGAAGCTGGTACAAATACAACATTTAAAAGGCATCTGACTGGGTATATAAATAGCAATGGTTTAGAAGGAAATGGGCCAAATGCTGGCAAATGGGACTAGATTTATTTAGGCTATCTGGTTGGCATGGCAAAGGATCTGTTTCCATCTGTGTGGAAAGTGGCTACCCTTTTCTGTATTCCAATCTTGGATTCACTGCCACACACCAAAAATGGTTATGTTAAAATACAGCCAACCAGTATCTGTCAAAGAATAATCTTACTATCATGTTGTCCCACCTCACTAACAAACACCATGAAAACAATAAGAGCATTGTTCCTTAATCTGTAACTATACATCTACTACAAAGTGATCAAACTGTGTTTTCTTCTTGGTTATTATCAATAACTAGCCATTTGACATCTCTATGACTTTAAGTCAGGATGGTGAGTGGCTTGGAAGGAAACTTACAGATGGTGGTTTTCCCATGTATCTGCTGCCTAGATGGAAGAGGTTGTAGGTTTGGAAGCTGCTGTCTAAGGATCTTTGGCAAACTTCTGTGGTACATCTTGTAGATAGAGCACACTATAGTTACTCACCATCAGTGGTGGAGGGAGTGGATTCTTTTCAATGTGATGCCATCAAGTAGGCTGCTTTATCCTGGATATTGTTAAGCTTCTTGAATGGTACTGAAGCTGCACTCATCCAGGCACACTCCTGACTTGTGCCTTGTAGATGGTGAACAGGCTTTGTGGAATCAGGAGATGAATTACTTGCCAAAATATTCCTGCTTTTATAGCCACTGTATTTATACGGCAAGTCCAGTTGAGTTTCTGGTCAATAGTAACCCACAAAATGTTGATAGTTGGGGATTCAGGGGGCAGTGGTTAGAGTATCTCTTATTGGAGGTGGTCATTGCCTGGCATTTGTGTGGTGCAAATTTTACTTGCCACTTGTCTCCCCAAGCTTGGATATTATTGCATTTGAACATAGACTGCTGCAGTATCTGAGGAGTCATGAAAGGTGCTGAATATTATGCAATCATCAGCAAGCATACCCACTTCTTTATGATGGAGGTAAGGTTAAGCACCCAAAGATGGTTTGGCCGAGTATACCACCCTGCTGCAAACTGGCTTCTCACCACTCACCAGTGAAATTCTCTTCTCTGTTCAAAACCTGGGTTTTGGGAAATCAGCATTAGAGTTCTTGCTCTCAATGCCATGAGGCGCATTACTGCTGATCTCATGTATTTTCCAAACTTTCTCACTAATGCCCATGTTGTACAAGGGCTTAGGAGGTTCTGCCTAATCTCTTAAAAAAAAAATTCCTATTTTTATTTTCTCATGAGATATGGGCAGCACTAGCTGGGCCAACATTTACCGTCCATCCCCAACTGTCCATGAGAGGGTGGTTGTGAGCTGCTTTTTTGAGCTGCTGCAATCCCTTTGGCGTTGGTACACCCACAATGCCACTTAGGTGAGGAGACCAGGATTTTGACTCTGGGAAAATGGTTATATATTTCTAAGTCAGGTTGGTGTGACACTTAGAGGATATTTTGCAGCTGATGGTGTTGCCATGCATCTGCTCCTCTTGTTCTTTTAGATGGTAGATAGTAGGCGGGTTTGGGGAGCTTGGAAATGAGTTACTCGCAGCTAGATTCTCAGTGTCTGACTTGCTCCGAAACAGTCAAAACACAGTAAGACCTGGATAGTATCTAGGTTTGGGCTGATAAATGGCAAATAACATTCGTGCCATACCAGTGCCAAGCAATGGCCATTCCCAACAACAGAATATAACCACTGCCTCTTGAAATTCAATGGTATTTCCATCACTGAACGTTTCACTATCAACACCCTGATGGTTACCATTGAACAGAGACTGTACTGAACCAGCTATGTAAACATTGTGGTTACAAGAGCAGGTCAGAAGCTAGGAATCTGTAGCAGTTAATTCATGACTACTACCATCTAGAAGGACAAAGACAGCAGACACATAGGAACACCACCACCTCCACTGCCACTAAGCCATCTACTATCATGTCTTGAAATATATCGTCGTTCCTTCAGTGACACTGGATCAAAGTCCTTCCTTCCCTGATAGCGCTTTTGCTCTTCCTACTCCAAATGGACTGTAGCTGGTCAAGAAACTAGGGATGGGCAATAAATGATTGACCAGCCAGTGAAGCTCACATCCCTCAAATGATTAAAAAAATGGTTCCCCCCCCAATGCTTGCAATGGACTTTCATCTTTGCTAATCATTTCCTTTCCACATACCGATAGAAGTTTTTTTTTATTTTCTTGCTTGCTTTCACATTTTATTCTTCTTTTCTCAGTTTCTTGGTTTTGCTTTGCTGAGTTAAGTTTGCAAACTTAATGGACCATTCCTTATGTTATGATCCCTTCCCTAAATGTTGTTTTGCAACAGGATTATTTATTAGCCCCTACTTATTACATAATCTCATATCTAAAATAGCCTGTTCTGCAGTTAGGTCCTTAATACACTGATGTGAAGACCACTGTGTGTACATTACAGGTATCTGTCCTCCATAGCAATATCATTCATTAGAATTACCCAATTCACATGTAGATTGAAGTCAGCAATACCCTTGATACAAGCACCACAAAATAGCTGATATATATATTTACATTGTGCAGTGGCCTATAAACAATTTAATGTTTGTTGCTCCTTGCTGTTTCTTAGATCTAGTCAAACATGTTCTACAACTTGTCCGTCCGACTGAAGATCCACTTTCACTGCTATACTGATCCCATCTCTTTTTAATAGAAGAGTCATAAAGACGTACAGCATGGAAACAGACCGTTCGGTCTCATCGTCCATGCTGACCAGACACTCCAACCCAATCTAGTCCCACCAGCCAGCATCCGGCCCATATCCCTCCAAACCCTTTCTATTCATATACCCATCCAGATGCCTTTTAAATGTCGCAATTGTACTAGACTCCACCACTTCCTCTGGCAGCTCATTCCATACACGTACCACCCTCTGCAGGAAAACAGTGCCCCTTAGGTCTCTTTTAGATCTTTTCTCTCTCACCCTAAACCTATGTCCTTGTGTTCTGGATTCCTCCACCCCAGGTAGAAGACTTTGTCTATTTCTCCTATCCATGCCCCTCATGATTTTACAAACCTCAATAAGGTCACCCCTCAGCCTCCGACACTCCAGGGAAAACAGTCCCAGCCTATTCAACCTCTCCCTATAGCTCAAATCCTCCAACCCTGGCAACATCCTTGTAAATCTTTTCTGAACCCTTTCAAGTTTAAAAACATCCGTCTGACAGGAAGGAGACAAGAATTGCACGCAATATTCCAAAAGTGGCCAAACCAATGTCCTGTACAGCAACATGACCTCCCAACTCCTGTATTCAATACTCTGACCAATAAAGGAAAGCATAACAAATGCCTTCTTCACTATCCTATCCTTTCTATCCTATCAGCATCTCTACTTTTAAGGAGCTATGAACCTGCACTCCAAGGTTTGTGTTCAGCAACACTCCCTGGGACCTTACCATTAAGTGTATAGGTCCTGCAAAGATTTGCTTTCCCAAAATGCAGCACCTCGCATTTATCTAACTTAAACTCCATCTGCCACTCTTCAGCCCATCTAATCAAGATCCCATTGTAATTTGAGGGAACCTTCTTCATTGTCATCTGCAAATGTACTAACTACACCTCTTATGCTCACATCCAAATTATTTATATAAATGATGAAAAGTAGTGGACCCAGCACCGATCCTTGTGACACTCTACTGGTCACAGGCCTCCAGTCTGAAAAAGAACACCCACCACCACTCTGTCTTCTACCTTTGAGCCAATTCTGTATCCAAATGGCTAGTTCTCCCTGTATTCCATGAGATCTAACCTTGCTAACCAGTCTCCCATGGGGAACCTTGTCAAATGCCTTTCTGAAGTCCATAGAGATCATGTCTACCCCTCTGTCTTCATCAATCCTCTTTGTTACTTCTTCAAAAAACTCAATCAAGTTTGTGAGACATGATTCCCCACGCACAAAGCCTTTTGACGATCCTTAATCAGTCCTTGTCTTTCCAAATACAGGTACATCCTGTCTCTCAGGATTCTCTCCAACAACTTGCCCACCACCGACATCAGGCTCACTGGTCTATAGTTCCCTGGCTTGTCCTTACCACCCTTCTTAAATAGTGATACCACGTTAGCCAACCTCCAGTCTTTTGGCACCTCACCTGTGACTATCGATGATAACAAGTATCTCAGCAAGAGTCCCAGCAATCACTTCCCTAGCTTCCCACAGAGTTCTGATCAGGTCCTGAGGATTTATTCAATTTTACGCGTTTCAAGACATCCAGCACTTCCTTCTCTGTAATATGGACATTTTCAAGATGTCATCTTCTATTTCCCTACATTCTATATCTTCAATGTCCTTTTCCACAGTAAACACTGATGCAAAATAGTCGTTTAGTATCTCCCCATCTCCTCAGGCTCCACACAAGGGCCACCTTGCTGATCTTTGAGGGGCCCTATTCTCTGCCTAGTTACCCTTTTGTCCTTAACGTATTTGTAAAAACCCTTTGGATTCTCCTTAATTCTATTTGCCAAAACTGTCTCATGTCCCCTTTTTGCCCTCCTGATTTTCCTCTTAAGTATACTCCTACGGCCTTTATCTTTTTAAAAGGATTCACTTGATATATCCTGTCTATATCTGACATCTGCTTCCTTCTTTTTCTTAAAAAAACCCTCCATTTCCTTAGTCATCTCGCATTCCCTACACCTACCGGCCTTTCCTTTCATCCTAACACTGTTCTCTGGACTCTCGTTATCTCATTTCTAAAGGCTTCTCATTTTCCAGCTGTCCCCTTACCTGCGAACATCTGCCCCCAATCAGCTTTTGAAGGTTCTTGCCTCACACTGTCAGAACACTATCCCCACGTCCATTTGCTTTTCTCCTGTTCTTCCTTTGATTCCACCATATACTTCTTAGGGGGCACATGGATGTTGCTTTCTACTTGTACAGTTTTCCTTTTCAGTGGAATACATTATCAAGGGGTTATGAGCCATCTCCTTAAATGTTTGTCATTGCTTACTTGTTAACCTACTTTCTCCAACTGCTTCAGTCACCTCTGTCTTCAATTCTGTTATATGCTTTTACCTAAGTTCCAGAATGACATTTCTCATAGAATTTCACATTATATGATCTCATGATCACTCTTACCTCGGGGATCCTTTATATTAAGGCTGTTCGAGTTAATGATGTGATCACATTAGCTTAGTACAACAAACCTCAAAAAAGGATAGTAAACAATGAAAGGCTCTTTAAATAAAATCAATTCAGAATTGCTGACGAGGTATATTACATTATAATTGAAAGCTTTAACCTGAGGTTCTGCCCTTTGGGAGAAACTATTTGATTTCAGTTACATTCTACTATATATGTGTGCACTGAAGATGCTTAGTTTGACCTGGGTATCTTTGACTTGTCAATATAAATGTGAATTTAATGTGTATATATACTGGAATGTCTGACCTTGAACAGATAAGTGGTGTGTAAGCCAACCTGGCCTGTAAGATGACCCCACTTTGTTAGCCCAAAAGTAAAATGCCTGGGTAAATTTGTCATAGAAGTTGACCACTCAACTTCTACCCTCTCCCGCCCCATCTCCAGCCTTGATACGCTATACTCACATTACTAATCAGCCTCAATTTTTCATTCCATATATGGATGCTTTGCTTAATGATGCCTTAAAACTGAGCCCAAAGGAGCAAGCAATGATATAGACTGTACAGCGAAGATGTGTGCGACTTTAAGACATTCCATACAAAAAGAGTCCAGGCGATGAATGACAAAGAAGGTGACCACCAACTCTACGGGATCCCTGTTTTATGCTCGGATGATAAGTAGACCTCCATTTTTGGAGAGATTTCTTTTGAGACTTCAAAGGTCCACTTATATACCAACATCTACAGTAAATGCTCAAGAAACAAACACAGTCAATGTAAGCACAATCACATTTTAAACATATATTCGGAGCAATCAGTGAAAACAATTTACATGGTTTTATGATAAGTCTATGAGCTCAGAATTCTGTGTGAATTGTTAACAGAAAAGCATTTTAAAAACATTTAAACATACCGTTATCTCCAAGGTCTCTGAAAAGATTAGTATTTTGTTTCACAGTAGTTACTTGTGCCACGAATGTATCAATATCCTACAGGCAAAAGAAAGATATTTCAGGTGAGGATAATTTTAATAAGAATTTTATGCATAATTATTATTGTTCCCTAAATGCTTACAAGTTCATTTTTATGATGAAATGTGCCAATAGCTATTCAAGCAATTCATCAATTAGAAAAGTACAGGCTTTTTGAATTTTTCTCATTTAACTGGGGAGGCATTGACATTGTGATAGTGTAACAACTATAATCTGCAACACTATGTTCATGTTCTGGGGACATGGGTTCAAATCTCGCTATGGCAGATGGGGAATTTGAGTTCAATAACATCTGGAATTTAAAGCCAACTTAGCACAACTACTGTCAATTGTTATAAAAACCCATCTGGTTCACTAAGAGGAAACTCTGTCCTATATGTAACTCCAGACTCTCAACAATATGCATGAGTCTTAGTTGCCCTCTGAGCAAGCCACTCAGTTATATCAAACTACTATGAAGTCTTAGGAAAGGCAAGAAACTGAAAGAGTTATCATCCATCTAGGCACCAGAAATGACAATTATCTGTACATTCCTGCAAAATATCCCTTTACCAACGTCTGGCAGCTGTGACAAACTTGGGAGAGCTGTCTCTCAGATTTGTCAAGTTAAAAACCTGACATAGTTAGACTCAGACAATGTCTCAAACATCACCAGCAGGGCAGACTCACCAGAGGAGGCAGCATAGAACTAGAATTAGAATATCCTTTATTGTCATGTGTACGCAAGTAAAGAAGTACATGAGTAAATGAAAAGCCTTTAACATTGACTCTGAACTTCAATAAGTCTCATGGCATCAGGTCAAACATGCGCAAGGCAACCCTTCTATTGATTGCCACATATCCCATCATCCCTCAACTGAAGAATGACTACTTCTCCATGTTGAATACCACTTGGCAGTTGCCCAATGTATTCTGTTTGGAGAAGATGGTTGTAGTTGTTGGATGTTAATCATTTCAGCTCCAAGGTTTCACTGCAGGAATTCCTCAGGGGAGTGCTTAGGATCCACCATCCTCCGCTGTTTCATTTATGAACTTCTTACATCATCAGGTCACAAATGGGAATATTTGCCGATGATTGAAGAAATTTTATTCCGTTTGTGACTCTTCAGATATTGAAGTAGTCCATGTCCATATGCTGCAGGAGCAGGATAACATCCAGGCTTGACTGATAAGTGGAAAGTAACAGCCACCTTTGAGAAGAGAGACAAATATTGCCCTTTGATGTGTAATGGCATTACCATCATAGAATTCCCCACTATCAATGACCTAGAGGTTATTTTGACCAGAAACTGAATTGAACCCGCCATATAAAACTGGTGCTGCAAACATAGGCTAGGAATTTTGTGGTGATCAAGCTGTAGCCATCTGCCAGAATAGTGCGTTATGTAGACTGATGTCCAATCTTGCTTAAAATAATGTTCTTACAAAGTGCCTGTGCACTTTCGATTATATTAAAAACTTAATATGACTACTAGTTGTTGTCGTGACATAGGCAGCAATTCCAGTCTGTACTGTTGTCTTATACTATGGTTTCCACTGATTCACATTTACTGCTGTTTGGGTTTTCAGTCACTTTTTATGTTTTCCATCGGTTTCCTGCTGGTTTTCCTGGAATAGGAGCGTTCAGGCTACAGCCATAGGGCAGTCTCTAACTAGCAAGGTCTGGAAGAGGGGGTTATACAAGATGCAAACTGGGCCTGTATTTCCGGCATGGGGGTGGGGGTGCTTGGACTCACAAGACCAAAAACGGTCAAAGAAACAAACAGAAATTCCAAAATAAAACAAGGAACTGTGGATGCTGGAGATCTGAAACACACACAAAAAGACAGAAATTGGAAATACTCAGCAGATCTGGCAGCATCTATGGAGACAAAACAAAGTTAACATTTTGAGTCCAATGACCATTCTGCAGCAGTTCTGAAGAAGAGTTACTGGACTCAAAATGTTAGCAGAAAATCCTGTTGGGAGTGGGTCAAATACTTATTATCTGGCAAACTGCACTTGGAATATTTTTACATTTAATTGTTGGAGAATAAAAACAATTGGGTAATAAATACTCTGAACTCCACGCATTTCTCATAAAATGAAGGGAGTGGAGCAGTGTATGGGCGGTGGTGGGTTCATGTGTAAGGCAGTTCACGGGTGTCAGTTGACAGTTGATGTTGATTGGGTCACATGTTTGCCAGCCTTCTCAGAAGAACTGGAGATGAGCAAATTTGTCCTTAATCTCCCAGCAGCTTTGCAAAACAACCCAAGAGAAATCAGTGTGATTTTCTGGAATTGGCTGAATCAATGCTAATTATTGAGAATTTTAAATGCAAGTTACTCCCAAAGCTATTCACATGAAACCTCTTATGCTAGTTCAAGATCAGTTCAACCAAATCAAGCGTCATCCACAAAGTGGCCACGTAGATAAGTTGAAAGTGAGAGCTTTTGCAGAAAACGTTTGTATTGACATTGTAGGTGCACTGAATGGTCTGTTTTAAAAACTTTTCACATCAAAAATAATTGGGTTTTTTGAAGTAAGTGTGGACCAGAGTGTAGACCAGTTCAGCATAATTCTTTTTTAAAATCCTGTAATTTAAACTGAGTGAAGGACTGGACACATTACTCCAAACGCTATTTTTGTGATATATTTTCATTTGTATTAATACATTTACACCAAACTAACATTCTTAAATTTATCAACAAGTACTTCTTAATTGAAAAAATAAACAATTATGGCTGCACTGTGCACGCGCTTATTCATAGAAGACTTTACTTTGATGATTATGCTAATTATTTAATTGAGTCTTGTTTTGTAAACTAACCAGTGGTATTGTGAGCTCCAAATATGGAAACTCTAGCCCACTATATTCTATGTTTTGTGTCACATTATATTATCAAAGAAGACTCAGGTGCCAGAATCCACTTGTCCATCCCCTACAAGGGATAAGTCAATGAATTAACTTGCATATTTACAACAATAACTATTGTAAGATTAGGAAATACATTCAATGTGGATGATAAGTTCATTACTTCTTCACCAATATGAGCTCAATAGTGTTTCTCTATGGTAACTGTGCTTGTAAAAGACATCCATTAACCCTTTTCATTTCAATGGAAGGAAATATTACAAATTTAAACAGATTGGAATAGTTGGCTTCCTTTGCAAGTCACTTAAACTTATCGATACCTGGAAAGACATGCACTGCAGTAACTCATCCAGGTTCCTTTGACAGGACCCTCCAAAATGGTGATTTCTACCATTTAGGACAAGAGCAAGAGACAGCAAGTACATTTGAATAACAGCACCCACATACTCCTCTCCATATCACACACCATCCTGACTTAGAAATACAATGCTGTCACTATCCTAGAGTTCCATTCCTGACAGCACTGTGGGTGCTCCCAAACTCTAAAAACCAAGATGTTTCAAGAAGGCAGCACACCTTTTCCAGGACAATTAGAGACAGACAAAAAAAGCCAGCCCAGCCTGCGATGACCACTTTTCATGAACAAATTTAGAAAATAAACTGTAGCAACATGTTGCTATTTTTATATTCCATTCCCCTTTCATGAAATAACATTACATTTGTCATCCTAATCACTTGCTGTGACTGCGTACTAATGTTTTGTGATTCATGAATCATGATTTCTCTGTATGATATCATTTTGCAATCATTCTCCATTTAAATAGTTTACTGCTTTTCTATTCTTCCTGCCAATGTGGATAGTTTACATATTCCCATATTAAAGGTCATCTGTGTTTCTCCAATCTCCTTGCTTACCCACTTACCTAACCTAACTCCTTAGGCTCTCTTCATAACTTACTCTGCTACTTAGCTCTGTATTAAAAATAAATTTAGCAAACATACTTTTTGTCCCTTCATCCAAGTCATTGATATAGATTGCAAATAGGCCACAACACTAATCCTTGTGACATTTATTACAGCTTTCTAACCCATAATGACTCATTTGTCCAGAACCTGTTCCCTCTTAGCTACTGATGCTAATAGTTACTCCCTGCAATGTAACTCTTATTTTACATCGTGATCTTTGCTTATCGTATGTCATGTGGACATCCAAGTTCATTTTTAGTTATTTTTTGGTTACTTCAGCAAACCCAAATAAATTAGTCAAACATGGTGTTTCTTTCACAAAGCCAAGTTTACTCCACCTGATTAAGATTTTCTACGGGCCAATACAACAGATTCAAAGAATTCCATGTGACAGATTTGAGGTTAATTGGACAGCAACTTCATTTAGACTTTTTCCTTGAATACAGGAATACATTCATTATTTTCAAATCTGATGGGAACTTTTCCAGTGAACGCAGTGAAAATTACTTATTGCTATACTTATAACTATACTAGAATGATTTTTGGTTTTGTCATCTGCAGGATGGAAAGCACTCATGTATTAATTTGGTCCCAGACCAGCAGTGCATCAGCTGATATTATCAAAGACAGTACTGAGAATACCAATGCATTGGCAATTGGTGCTACCCTTTCAATCTAAACCCAGATCAATTGTGGGGCCATTGGAAGCTTCCAGGTTAAAAATAAACTTAATCTACAACCTGTTGATTCAGAAGGAAGAATATAACCTATTGAGCCATTGCAGGCACCTCAAGATATGTTTTGTAGACTACTTAAAACATTGAATCATGTGTACATTTACTATACAAATTTTACAACGAAGTCATATTTTTAAAAACACACCAGCATGGAAAATGGTTTAATGATTTGCCAATTTCAATTTTGAGCTCAATTACATTCAATTCCTAGCTCATGAATATCTTTTACGGAATGAAATCTGCCATCTTTACACAGTGAGTTACAGTCTGCTCTGTTTGTGATTCCACGATCACAGCAATATGGTTGACTTGAATTACCAATCTGAAATTCGTTCTCAAGCTACTCAGTTAAGGGCAAAATGGATTGGCAATAAATGCTGGCCATTCAAGTGGCACCCAATTCCCACTAAATAAGAAATAATTCAAATACTTGGCCAAACAATAAATACAAGTCACAGTAAAAATCTCTTAAATTTGAAGAATTTGCTGATGAAGGGAACCTTCACAGTTTATTATTTTATGCGCAATTGCATTAATTAAAATTTGAATTGTCATTTGTATGCATGACTTACCTGCTTTGTTAATTTCTTTATATTCATTTTACCTGTCAATGAAACAATATAAGATTTTACTCAATGTAAACGTAGCCTAAAGAGAATAAGTTGCAAAGTCATGGCCAGTCTGCAAAAATGACACCCTGTAACAAGTGTGCACTATCATCAACTACCTCAGGAGTTGAATTATTCCTGCTTACAAAACAGAGTAAAACCATTAAATACATTTCAGATTTCAGGTACCCATTCCAATAGGGGCCCATCTAAGGTGACAGCACAGAAAAGCTGAAAATTCTGCAGTAGTGTTGTGGCCTTCAAAGTAACACCATCACAAGTCCTCCCCTTGCGAGAATATGCTAAGTGCATATTACCAGCACAATTCTTACATAACCACAGTGGTACTCTTCAAAGAAAAGTGCTTCATTGGCTATAAAGCATTTTGAGACATCTAGTCGTAATGTTCTAGAACACATTCCATCAAATAAGAACTATTGTAGAGAAATTAAGCTGAAAAATCACAAACCATAATGCACAGATTTACCAGGGGCTGCAAAGAGAAGTGCAATAGGAAGGGCTGATGGTAGATTTTGGTTTTAAATTCTGAAGATTGTGGGTTAGTGAAAAATTTGAAAGGGCTAAGGAGTTCTACAGTTGGACAGGATAAGCCAGATTTTGTGTCTTAATGTTTCTTTATTTCCACACTGCAAGAATGTAGGGAAGAGGAGTGTCCAGAAAGAACAATTGAATTATACAATGCAAGTTGAAAATAAACCTATTATTCACAAAACCACAATGATTATGATCAACCGGTTTCTTAATTTTGCCTGCAGGGTCATCATTCCAACAGTAAACAATAGCTTGCCAGTAATCACATAAGCAATCCAGATATTTCTGCCGAATTATTAAACCAAGTACACCCAAATGAAAAAGGTAAAATACATAAACACTAAACTTTCCCACACTGACTTGGTAACCTGTTCAACAGGTTTATTTCTGAAATAATCTTGTTCAATATATTAAAAATGGATCAATTGTATTTGAATGGTCCAACATAATGATATAAACTCACAAATCTACATTTCATCACTTCAGGTATGGAGCTGGATGTAATGGTTTTCAGCAGGGTAAGGGAGTTGGAATGGAAAGTGGGTGACCTGCTCACATCTGCCACTGCTACCTCAACTGCCTCCAAAAGGAAGGTTGCTAATTAGTTAATGAAGGGGCACTCTATGCCTATTTACAAGCAGAGACTGAGTTTTCAGGTGGGATTAGGAAATCAGTCACAGCCACCAATTTGAAGTTCCTTGTTATCTCAATCTCCCTTCACTTCACATGGCTGGCTTAAAGCAGTGAAATCAAAATGCGTCTAAATGCTATCACCTTCACCAGCAGATTCTATTGCTATTTTTAGCCACGGTCTGTTGGCAAACCTTTCCTTTTACTTGTGATACCTCCTCATAAAAAACACTTCTATTCTTTTTCCAATTTAACACTTAGGAAATGGAATTAGCAACAAAAGTTCTTAACAACTAAGATTAACAATAGCTTGTTGATTAGCTCCTTAAAAAGTGACTGATTTTTGTGTCTGCTTGCCTTCAGTAGTGCTGGACACTGGTGTAATGATGTTATGAGGGCTACACGGTGGCTCACTGGTTAGCACTGCTGCCTCACACGCTAGGGACATGCATTCAATTCCAGCCAGGGGTGACCGTCCATGTGGAATTTGCACATTCTCCTTGTCTGCGTGGGTTTCCTCAGGGTGCTTAAGTTTCCTTCCACAGTCCAAAGATGTGCAGGTTAGGGGGATTGGCCACGCTAAACTGCCCATCGTGTTCAGGGATGTGCAGGCTAGGTGGATTAGCCACGGAAAATGCAGGGTTACTGGAATAGGATTGGATACTGGGTGGGATGTTCTTCGGAGGGTCAGTGTGAACTTGATGGGCTGAATGGCCTGCTTCCATATTGTATGGATTGCCACATATTTAACATATGCTTTGGGGAGCTGCCAGCCTGAGTTGCAGCTATAAAATCCAATTGATGGCCACAAAACCTGTGAATATGTATACCACTGATGACTGCAGATATATCTGAAGGTGAAATCAATCATTATGATTACAAGTGGCTCAATTTTAAAATCAGAAACCATGCTCCAACATCTGCTCTTTATTGTACTGAACACAGATGACAATTGTTGTATTGAATATAGATGATGACTTACTAACCTCTTGCAGTCAAGCCTTTGTCAAGGTTTCCTTTGTGCTTAAAATAAATAAAACCTGCTTTAGCTCCTATTTATCAAATCAATTACTTGTCCTGCTGAAATATATCCAAATGATTTAGACAGAATGTTTTCCATTCTCCTTTACAATGGTTAACAATCAGTAAAGTTCTGCTTCCCACCAGTAAATAAATCATTTTTCATTTTTGAACTGCTTCCATGAAAATCCATTAAAATAATTAACATTCCTTAAAGTATTTCAAGGCAAAGAATAAATTTGCTCCTCTTATTAATGGAGCAATGTGCTGTCACTGGCATGCTAAATGTGACTGTCAGCGCAATTTAACCATGAAAGAATTGCTGCCAGCACTGTTCATAACAACAAACTATGTTGATATTCCTAAAGCTTGACTTTAGTAAAACAGGAGATTCAAATCTGTAACATGCCATGAGTTGTGACATGCCATGAGTTGTGACTCACTTTCACTTGTAACAAGTGGCAATGGCCCTTACCAGAGCAATGAGGATATATTAAACACAATAATTGTCTGCAAATAAAAAGGTCAGAAGTCACATGACACCAGGTTATAGTCCAACAGATTTGTTTGAAATCACAAGCTTTTGGAGTAGTGCCCCCTTCATCAGGTGAAGTGAAGAAAAACAGTCACAGAATTTATAGGCAGAGATATCAAAAGATCACATAAATGGTGTGAGTGGAGTGCTGCAAACTAAGTCTCTGCAGGTGATCAAAAGTGTCAGATGGTGTGAGTAAAGTGTCAACAGCTCAATAGTAAGTGAAGGGGATGACCCATGATCCAATTAAATGAGGCAAAGAGATAGATACAAAATTAAAAATGAAATGGTGCTGAAGACAAACCAAATGTTTGGAATAACATGAAAGGTACAAGAGTCACAAGCCGAGGGCCAAAGTAACAAGTAAATCCAAAACTACACAAACTAATTAAGGTAGACATGTCACAACAATTTACCAAGATATTGGTGTTAAAACAAGACAGTAAGGAATATTTTACAAATACAGAATAGAATGGTGGGGTTTCATGTAGTGTGACATGAACCCAAAATCACAGTTGAGGCCATCCTCATGGGAATGGAACTTGGCTCTCAGTTTCTGTTTGGCGATTCTGCATTGTTGTGTATTCCTGAAAATCAGAGGCTGAATGTCCTTGACCACTTAAGTGTTCCCCAACTGGGAGGGAGCATTCCTGTCTGGTAATTGTTGACCAATGTCTATTCATTCATTGCCATAGCGTCTGCATGGTCTCACCAATATACCATGCCTTGGGGTATCCTTGTCTGCAGCGTATGTAGTAGACAACATTGGCTGAGTCCCATGAGTATCTGTTGTGTACATGGTAGGTGGTGTTCCCATGTGTGATTCCAGTGTTCATGTCAATGATGTGAAATGTCATGCAGAGGTTGCTGTGGCAGGGTTGTGTGGTGTTGTGGTCGAGGTTATCCTCAAGGCTGGGTAGTTTGCTGCAAACAATGGTCTGTTTAAAGTTTGGCAGTTGTTTGAAGGTGAGAAGTTGGGGCATAGGGATGATCTTGGTAAGGTAGCTGTTGTCATCGTTGGCATGTTGAAGGCTGTGAAGATCCGAAGATACACAAAGGCAACACACCTGGACGTCCCATTGTATCAGGCAATGGGACATTGTGTGAGAACCTCTCTGGCAATGTTGAGGGCATCGTGAAACCTATTGAACAAGGAACCCGCAGCTTTTGTTGCGACACTATACATTTCTAACAAAATCTCAGCAGCCTTGGACCAGTCAAACCAGGAACATTCCTCATCACAACAGACATTTTGGCACTGTACACCAGCATCCCCCATGATAACAGCATCGCTGCACAGCCTCATTACTTAAAACCAGCAACTGCCAATTTCCAGGTGCATTCCTATAACTCATGTGCTTTATCCCCGACCACAATGTCTTTACCTTTGACAACTAGCTCTTCATTGAGACACACAGAACAGCCATGGGGACCAAACTTGCACCCCAATACACCAACATTTTTATGCACAAGTTCAAGTAGGACTTCTTTGCTGCACAGGACCTCCAACCAAAGCTGTACACCAGATACATTGACAACATTTCTTCCTTCGGACTCATGGCGAGGAATCACTGAAACAACTACATAGTGATATCAATAAGTTTCATCCCGCCATCAGACTTATCAGACTACTGTTCAGAATTAGTCTCATTCCTGGACAAACACATCTCCATTAAGGATGGACACCTCAGTATTTCACTCTACTGCAAGTCCATGGATAACCTCATGACACTGCACTTCTCTAGCTTCCACCCTAAACATATTAAAGAAGCCATCTCGTACAGAAAAACTCTGCATATACACAGGATCAGCTCAGACACCTAAAAATGCTGAAAGATGCCCTCAACTCATTGATCACCAATTCCGACGTGCCATAGTGAAAACTGGAACAACCTCCTTTAAAGACAGACATAGGCCACAACTGATACAGTAGCCTTTGACATCCAGCATTTCTCCGGAGCGGAGAAATGGTGCCATGTTCTTCTCAGCCTTCAACATGTCATCAATGATGATGAACATCTCACCAAGATCATCCTTACGACCCCACGTTTCGCCTTCAAACAACCACCAAACCTTAAACAGACCTTCGCTCGCAGCAAGCTAACTAACCTTCAGGACAACAGCGATCAAAATACCACACAATCTTGCCATAACAACCCCTGCAAGACATGTCAGATCACTGATGTGAATACTCCCATCACTCGTGGGGACACCACCCACCATGTACACAGCAGATGCTCATGTGAGTCAGCCAAAGTTGTCCACCTCATATGCTGCAGGCAAGGATGCCCCAAGGCATGGTATATTCATGAGACCATGCAAACGCTATGGCATGGGCACTGTGCAACTATCTCCAGACAGGAATGTTCTCTCCCAATCAGCACTTCAGCAGTCAAGGACATTCAGCTCAGATTTTCAGTTAAGGGTCCTCCAAGGGAGCCTTCAAGATGCACAACTCAGAATCACCGAGCAAAAACTGATAGCCAAGTTCTGTAACCATGAAGATGGCTTTAACTGTGATCTTGGGTTCATGTTGCGCTACATGTAAAACCACCATATGGTACTATATTTGTAACATCTTTTTTGGTTAGACCCTCAGCATAAGACTCTTTTCCCTGTCATGTTATTCCGGCTGTTTGGTTTGTCTTCAGTACCATCTTATTCTAAGTTTTTGTACTTATCTCTTTGCCTCATTTAATTAGATCATCCCCTTCACTTACTATTGAGCTATTGACACTTTACTCACACCATCTGACACTTTTGATCACCTGCAGATTCTTATTATTCGACACTCCATTCACACCATTGTATGACTTTTTGATCTCTCTGCCTATAACTTCTGTGCCTGTGTGCTTTTCTTCACTTCATCTGATGAAGAGGCAGCCCTCAAAAATGTTGTGACTTCAAATAAACCTGTCGGACTATAACCTGGTGTCGTATCCAATCATGCAAATAAAAATGCATTTTCTATAGTTTTTTTTCAATAAAGTTTATACTTTACAAAGCTTAGATTGCTCCTCACTTGAAGTTTCCCCTCCACTAATGTTAAACAAACTGGTATGTTGTTGTTTGGCTTATCTATAGACCCTATTTTGAACTGGGTATAAAATCTACAATTCTCTGGCACCCAGGTCGAAGGAAGATTGAAAAATCAGGGTTGGTGCCTTTGGAATTTCCACTCTTACAGTGCTCAGGATTTCTGGACATATTTCATCTGGTCCTGGTGTCATATCAAATTTTAGCACCGATAGCTTATATATTACATCCTTTTTATCAAAATAAAACCTTCAAATATGTGAATTATCTCCTCTTTCACCATAATCTGCACAATATCTTCTTTGTTGGTAAAGATCAATGTATATTATTCATTTAACACCTTATCCATGTCCCCTATTTCTAAGCAAAGATCTCCTATTGATCCTTATTCAGCCTCACTGCTTCTTTTACCATCTTTTTACTATATCCTTGGAGAAAAGTTTTGAATTCGCTTTTATTGTGTTTTCAGTCTCTTTTCATAGTTTCTCTTTGCTACTTATTTGCCTTTTAAATGCCCATCTGAATCTTCTATACTCAGCTTCGATCTCAGTTGTATTATCTACTTTTTCTTCTTCACCTGAATTCTACACCATATATTATTCAAGGTGCTTTGAATTTGTTTTTCTCAAACTTTTCCTTTTTTTGAGAATATATCATGACTGTATCCAAACATTCTCTTCTTTAAAGATAACCCATTATTAAGTTAAATGTTACCTGCTGAGCTTTGATTCCAATTTACCTGGATCAAATTCATTCTTACCCCATTGAATTTGGCATCCCTCCAGTTAATCAGTTTTACCCTGGATTGTTCCTTTACTGTTCCCTAACTAATCTAAACCTTATAATCCAATTGCTATACCATAAATGATCCCCTACAACATCCACTTGGCTCACCTCTTTCCCAAGAACTAGGTCTAGCAGTCCCCTCTAGTCTTGCTGTACAGAAAACACATTTACTATAGAAAATACACTTGAATGCGCCCTAACTCTTGTCCCTCTTTGCTCTTTAAGTATCTGAATATAGATTTAGATAGCAGTAGTCTAAGGTTTCCATTATAACTAGATAAAGCTTTGGCACCTTTTATAATTTTTCTTACCAATGTGTTCTTCTACATCCTTCCTACAAGTCAGTGGTCTACAAACAGCAATGCAATTCACCTTCTTTTTCTTAGGCTGAACCATAAAGATTCTATTATTGACCATTCTGAGTTGCCCACACTCTCGAACACTGCAGTGTTGTCCTTAATTTACTTCCATTAATCTCTACCTCATCATATGCCCATAGAAACATTTACAATGTCCCTAACTAGGCTACTCTCATATTCTCTTCTTTTTCCCTGTCAATTTCTTTTGTTGAATTGAAATTCTTCCCAGTCCTCAGGCTTACTACTCTTTTTGACAACATTACAAACCTCTTCCTTTGACTTAATACCATCTTTAAGACCTCATGTCTATGGATAGACCACCTTTCCCGAGGTTATCATGCCTTAAAGAACGAATATTGGCTGCAAATTACTATTAATTCTTAATTCTTTCAACTACTAACATATCATCTAATACAGTTTTCTAATTTACCTTCACACATTCAGCACTCATAACAATTACATTTTACTTTATTTAAATTTAAGTACCTAATTTGGACTTAAGTGAACCACTTTGAAGCTCAATATAAAATTCTATCATCTTGTGATCACTCTTCCTTTAAGACAACCGTACTACAATGACACTGATAGAATAGAAACAGGCCATTACAACCAACAGATCCATGACAGAGGTTAGAAACGTGAGCTTCCTCACATCCTTCAACGTAATGCTCTTTATCTTTCTTCCTCAGGTGCTTACTGAGCTTCTCCCTTAATGCACCAATATTAGATATGGGCAATCTTAGCACAACTGGGCTACAGCTAATTCTGGGATAACGTGCCTTTCGGCAGCATGATTTGGCTATAAGATTGCTGAAGAATTAGGGAATGTATTTTCCATTGGCAATAGCACAATTCCAGTGGGGATCAGTTTGCGTGGTTCGTTCTGTGCATGCGCCGGTGTCCGCACCAAAGTCTCTGCTTCGTTCTGCACGTGACGTCACTGCTGGTCTTCATGCCGTTCTGCACACGTGACAATGTCAGTTGCCAACAGAGCAGCTTTCTGTGAGAAGTACCGCACAGATAGCAGTTTTCTTACATTTTGTAAATTTAGTGTGCTAAATTTACTTTTGTTTCGTTTATACTAGAATTAGAATTCCTACAGTGTGGAAACAGGCCCTTCGGCCCAACAGGTCCACACCACCCCTCCAAAGAGTATCCCACATAGACCTATTACCCATCACTTCTCCTGACTAATGCACCTAACCTATACATCCCTAAACATTGTGGACAATTTAGCATGGACAATTCATCTAACCTGCACATCTTTGGACCATGGGAGGAAACTCGCGCAAACACGGGGAGAATGTGCAAACTCCACACAGGCAGTTGCCCCAGGCTGGAATCGAATTCGGGTCTCTGGCACTGAGAGACAGAGTGCTAACCACTGAGCAACCGTGCTGCCCCTGATTAAAATATGATTTTAATCTTCATTCAGGCTGTGTTATACTTTGCGTCAGACTTATGGGTGTTTTTTGAGTGATTGTGAGTGATATTTTTTGCTGGTCTGCCTCCAACCCCACTTTTCCCATAGACTCCATTATTTCTAATACTGGATTCTCTATTAAGCAAGGTTTCGTTGGAGCACAACTATGGTGTTATAGGAGAACTATTTGTACTTGCAATGGAAGAAATTTTCAATATTAAAAAGTATATAGCTGCAAAAACAGCTTGTAGGACCAAATGTGTGTAAGGATAAGGATGTTTAAATGTTTATTTTATAAATCTAATTTAGTTTAGTTGGCATTATACCGAAATCTAGTTTAAATTCTGTAATTGTCAACCAGAAGCAGGATTTTAACAAGGCTTTCAGTGAAACAGCAGGTTAATTAAAAACCCACTGAAACTAGATCTTCCTTAAATGAGTAAAGCAGACCTTCTGTCTGAGAACAGAAAACTGGCCAATTTGTTGCAAAATAGCAACTGAGTGTGACTTAACCCCCAAAGTGATTAAGAGAGTTAAGCAGATTAAGGTAGAGAAGTGTTCCTTTGCTTTTGCTTTTCTTGAACATTTTCAGCTTTAGTGATTGATTCTTACTTTGCGACAGGAGAAAAGCTAGTTAGCAGATGAGCATTTGGTAAGTGACTAAGGTCTATTTTGATCCAATGGTTGAACATTAAGAACTTGTGATAAAGTTAATACAATTAAATAGAAAAATAACTAAATATAAAGTTGAATAAAATAATTAAGTAGTTCCTCACAAAACATTAAGGATACCAGGACACAAAATCTGTGATAGATACAGCAAGTGGGAGTTCCTGGATGTCAGTTTGGTCAAGAGAAAATATGTCTACAACAGGTGTTTGAAATGCAAGCAGCTTTCCCTCGGAGTTTGAGATCCGGAAGCTGAACTGTGATGCATTGGGAAGGGCACATTTACTGGGATTCTTTGAACTAGGAAGCATTCATTTTTGTTAGGGTTAGGTTGCCTGATTTGATCTGTGCTCACTGATAGGAGAGTGTGACTGTGAGTGAAACAAGTAGGGGGACTCAGAAGAAAAGAACACAGGAGTCTCAGCTTGTGCAACAGGTTTGAGGTTTCCGTGGAACTTTTAAGAGTGAGGGCTGCACAGTGATGAAATAAATTACCATGGCACCATGGTACAGTTGTCATTCAGGATGGGTGACTAAAGGAGGAATCTAAGGAACAGTACAGTGGATGGGATCGACATTACTCTCTGCAGCAAAATTCTGATATCTGTGTTGCCTGCCCAATGTTAGGGTTCAGGACATCTGCTTGAGGCCAAAGAGGAACTTGCAGTGTGAAGGGTGGATCCAATAATCTGGTTCATACAGGTACCAGTGACATAAGCCATACAATGTTCTGTCTATATGATGCGCAGAACTAAGAAACAGAATCGCAAAAGTCATGATCCGTACACCATTATTGAGTTATGTGCAAATCAGCCTTTGGAAAAATTAGATTAGAAAGATGAATGCGCAACTCTAAGACTGGTGTGGGAGAATTTGGTTCCACAGGCACTCGTATCTGTACTGGGATATGTTTCTGTACAGGAAATAATAAATAGACCATAATAGAAAGTGATAGAGGGTACAAATCTTAGAGTCATCCTAAGATAACAATAAGTTACGAACAGAGTAAAAGTGTAAAAGTGAAGGCTCTGCATCCTAATGCATGCACCATCCAAAATAATGCATATGAACTGACAATACGAATAGAAATGAATAAATATAATCCTGTAACCATTATAGAGATATGACTGCATGATGACATGGATTGGGATCTGAACCAAAAAGGGTGCAGAACATTTAGGAATAATTGAAAACTATAAAAAGGCAGAGGAGTGGTTCTGTTAGTTAATGATGGTCTTGCTCAATAAACAGCAATAACCTAAGTTTGGGAAAGTACGAACTTGAAACATTTGGGCTGGAACTTAAACATGATAAAGGAAGTGGGAGTAGTGTATAGGCCCCTAACAGTAATCATTGCATAAACAGATAAAGAATAATAGTGTGTTAGAAAGGCATGGCAATAAACATGGGAGATTTTAATCTACATATAGCCTTGATAACTCAGATGGGCAAAAATAGCCAAGGGGGAGCAGTTAAAAGAAAACTAAGTACAATTGTGAAAGACAAGTGGCAGGTACGAAGATTAGACTGAACATTAAAAACAGCAAAGAATGATAGGAGAGCTAAGACGGTGGGGAAATTGGGGTACAAGAGAAGAAGGGCTAATGCCCAAAACGTCGATTCTCCTGTTCCCTCGATGCTGCCTGACCTGCTGCGCTTTTCCAGCAACACATTTCCATCTCCTAACTCCTATACTCAATGCTCTGACTAATAAAGGACAGCATACCAAACACCTTTTTTTTACCATCTATCTACCAGCAACTCCATTTTCAAGGAATAATGAAACAGCATGTCAAGGTCTCTTTGTTCAGCAATATTCTCCAGGACCTTGCGATTAAGTTCCTAGTGAGATAGTTGATGCACTGTTTTAATTTTATGAAATATGCTTGATTCAGGGTTAATCCCATTAGATCACAAGATAGTAAATATAGCTCCTTTATTCAAGAAGGGAGGGAGACAGAAAGCAGATAACTACAGTTAGGTCAATAGCTGTCATAGGTAAAACATCAGAAACCTTAATGAAAGAAATCATAAGAAGGCATTTGGATTAGTTTAAGTTAATCAGGCAGAGTCAACATGATTTTATGAACACATTCTAATCGAGTTCTTTGAGGAGTTACCACATGATGTAGATAAAGGGGATCCTGTGGATGTACTGTACTTAGCTTTCCAAAAGGCATTTGATAAGGTGCCACATAAAAGGTTATTGCAGACTGTCTGTGTGGAGTTTGCGCATTCTCCCCATGTCTGCGTGGGTTTCCTCCGGGTGCTCCGGTTTCCTCCCACAGCCCAAAGATGTGCAGGTCAGGTGAATTGGCCATGCTAAATTGCCCGTAGTGTTGGGTGGGGGGTGGATGTAGGGGTGTGGGTGGGTTGCGCTTCGGCGGGTCGGTGTGGACTTGTTGGGCCGAACGGCCTGTTTCCACACTGTAATCTAATCTAATCTAATCTAAGTGCTTTGATTTGCCTTCCGAAATGCAGCTCCTTGCATTTTTCTAAATTAAACTCCATCTGTCACTCCTTCACTCACTGGCCCATCTGACCAAGATCCCATTGTTCTTCACTATCCACTACACCTCCAATTTCTGTGTCATCTGCAAACCTACTAAGTATACCTCCGATATTCACATCCAAATCATTTGTATAAATGATAAAAAGCAGCAGACCCAGAATCGATTCTTGTGGCATACCACTGGTCACAGGCCTCCAGTCTGAAAAACAAGCCTCCACCACCACCCTCCGTTTTCTACCTTCAAGCCAATTCTGTATTTAAAAGCTAGTTCTCCCTCTATTTTGTGTGACTTAACCTTGCTAACCAGTTTACCATGAGGAATCTTGTCAAATGCTTACTGAACGCCATATAGATCATGTCCACCGCTCTGCCCTCATCAATCCTCTTTGATACTTCTTCAAAAAACTAAATCAACTTCATGAGACACTATTTCCCATGGACAAAGCCATGTTGATTATCCCTAATCAGCCCTGGCACTTCCATATACACATGAATCCTACCCTTCAGAATTCCCTCCATCAACTAGCCCACCACCGATATCAGGATTAAATAGTGGCACCCCGTTAGCCAACCTCCAGTCTTCTGGCACCTTACCTATGGCTATCGAAGATCCAAATAGCTCTTTTATCCCCTCTGTACGCCCCTGGCTAGGGCCCAGCAATCACTTCCCTAGCTTCCCACAGTGTTCTGGAGTACACGGGGATTTATCCTTCTTTATGCATTCTAAGGCATTGAGCACCTCCTGCTCTGTAATGTGGACACTTTTCAAGAGGCCGCTATTTATTTCCCCATTTGAAACAAACAAAACCAGAAATTTCTGGAAAAACACAGCAGGTCTGGCTACAGTTATGGAGAGAAAACAGAGTCAATGTTTGGAGTCCAGTGACCTTTCAATGTCCACAGATGCTGCAAGACCTGCTGAGTTTCTCTCGTAATTTATTTTTGACAGTGCTATGAACAGGTCAAAAGGAAACTACAAAAAAAATTCTTAAAAAGTAAAGAACTATGGATGCTGGAAAACAGAAACAAAAACAAGAAAAACAGTAAGTCTGGCAGCATCTGTAGACAGAAAGCAGAGATAATGTTTCGGGTCCAGTGACCCTTCTTCAGAACAGATACAAAAATATATTGCTAGGTTTATTGAGTAGGCAAAGATGTGGCAAATGGAGCACATTGTGGGAAAATGTGAAATTATCCATTTTGGCAGGAAGAATAAGAAAGAAGCACATTAACTAATGAGAAAGAGATCCTACAATTCTAAGATACAGAAGAATCGAGGTGTCATTGTATATTATGATGATGCTGCTCCTTTAACAAAGTTACGCTGTCCTTGACTTTTATTTCAGAGAAGTCATAAAAGCAGCGATTCCAAAAAGTCTAGGCTGGAAGGCTTTTAGGGCCAGTTTGATTAAAGGTAACAGATACTGCCTCAAGCAAAAGGTTTTTAAGTTTAAAAAAAACTTACACAATGAAAGGGGAGTGGTCAGTTCTCCTAGTTCAGCATTTCTCTGGTTTGGTTTGGTTTTAGCAGTCTGCTGTTCACCGAAAGCAGTCAGTTAGTTTGAGGCTGCTGGTCCAAGAAACAACTACATAGAAGAAGCTGTTCCATGCTGAATCCCTCTGCCCTCTTTCTCTGCCCTGTAAGACCCTGTGTTTGATTTTGCCTTTTGTGCCAAGGAGTGTTTATGGAAATTGTTGCAAGTATTGGGAACAGCATCATTAAGTTGGGATAATCTGTTGGGTTTTTGGATAGGTTAAGTTTATTATTTTGTTCTCTTTTGTGTTCGATTCAATAATCTTGTAAATACATTCTGTTTTGTTTAAAATTAAGTGGCTTGACCAGATGCATCGCTCCTGGATTATTCACTTTACACCTGCTTAAAACAACTGGCAAAGTTAAGATCAAGAAACAAGTACATGGAAGAAGCTGTTCCATGCTGAATCCCTCTGCCATCTTTCACTGTCCTGTAAGACCCTGTGTTCTTGAACCTTCTTGAAAATGTTTGAAGGGGTCTGACCTGGTCCATAACAGTATGAATAATAAAAGGTCAGTATGTACAAAGAGAAAGTAATTAGGAAAGCTAATAGAATGTTATTATTTATTGCAAGGGTAATTGATACAAAAGTAGGAAGATTAAGTTGCATTTATACAGGACACAAGTGAGACAACATCTGGCATACTGTGCATAGCATTCATCACCTTATTTAGGGGAAAATGTAAATGGTTTAGAGACAACTCAGAGAAGTTTTATCAGACTAATGTTTAGAATAGGGGTGCCGTCTTGTGAGGAAAGGTTTGACAGGCAAAATTTGAATTCCTGGAATTTAGAAGAGTAAGAGGTTACTTGATTACAACATGCAAGATCCTGAGGGATCTTGACAGGGTAGATGTGGAGTGTATCTTGTTCTTTTCAAACGGTTTTAAAATCAGGGATTGCCCATTTAACAGAGATGACGCAGAATGTTTCCTCTCAAATGGTTGCGACACTTTGGAATTCAATACTTCAGAAGGTATTGGAAGCAGATTGCTTGAATATGTTTAAGACAGTGGTAGATAGTTAAGCAAGGTGGGGAAAGGTTATTGAATAAGTGGGAAAGAGGTTGCAATTTGATCAGCCACGATCTTATTGAATGATAGTGCAAACTCGAGCGTCTGAATGCCCTGTTTCAGCTCTTAATTCATATGCTCATACGTATAGCACTCTCAATCTTCATTTTATTGAAGTTGTTAATTTTTACTAGTGTTAGCCAAGTTACAATAGGGACAAAAGAAACAGACATTCTGCAACAAGGGAGTGAGAAACAGGGGCTTTCCTCAAACTGTTGATGCACACTGTCAAGCAGTGAGGGGAAAGAATGGCAAAAAAGACACCTGTGAACTGTGCAATCAGATTCTGATGAGAGTATAAGAATGTGCATACTCTCAGGAGTAATCAAACTCAAAGGAAAATGAAACAATTAAATGTCCTTTGTGAATTGCATTCACATGATGTCAGACAGATGCTAATGGTATTAACTTTAAAGTCAAATTAAAATTTATGCCATCAGGGAGGAATTTGTGTCAGGCTCTGCATTAGTAAAGGGGTTATATTTAAAAATAATAAAATCACTGGTGGCATTTCTACTGTTAGTTTGTGTACTGGACCGAAAAACTATTTTTAGCTTTAACCGGAGTGTAATTCAGACAGGAATTTACATATGTTTTTTCTTCTTTCTTTGTGATCCCAACAACCTTTGCATAATTGCCATAAATGAAAAAAACAAAAGACAAAAAGCAGTACATTGGAATAATTCCACAATGACTAGAATTTAACAGCAATTCCTAAAAACCATTCACGTAATCGCAACTAGATGACAAAAGCATTAAATTTTTAAAAACGCGCATTTTGATTGAGTTACATACATTTGGATAAATTAATGCATTCAAATTGGGAGAAGTGTTCATCTGTTGTTGAATTGTTGCCATAACAACACGTTATTTCGGTTAACTAAATTACAATGTAAAACTCCTTTGAGATGTTTTCAGTCATTGCTTATGTAACGTTCCAGTTGCTTGAACAATTAGTCATTCTAAATGCAATAAGATTTTATAAAAATAAATCTTTCAAAAATAAACTACCCTTTGTAAAACAGTCTTTTTATTCATATTGATAGAAAACGGTCACATCTATAATCATTAATAGAGTCACAATCACACAGCCTAGATTTTAAGAAAAACTGTATATAATACAAGCAAAGCCAAAGATCCTGGTGGGACATAACATTTCAAATTTTCTGTCTTGTTTCACAAAAAAAGCGCCCAAACGAGTAAAATCATCCTTGCTACTAAATGACATATTGTTTCGACCATTATTGGGTTACACATGCAAATTTCAAACTTGCTGGCCAGAAACGTTTGGCATCATTCTCTGTTCAACAGTGTTTGGTTGCACAGTTCACAATAATTGTGATCCAAGTGTTCATTCAATCATTGTTTGACAGTTAACAGTGATCTTGAAATCAATGACCCTGTAATAAAATCAGAATTCTCAAATGACATCAGTTGCAAACATTTGTTTACCTTGGCAAAAAGGGGACATGAGATAGCTTTGGCAAATCGAATTAAGGAGAATCCAAAGGGTTTTTACAAATACATTAAGGACAAAAGGGTAACAAGGGAGAGAATAGGGCCCCACAAAGATCAGCAAGGTGGCCTTTTTGTGGAGCCGCAGAAAATGGGGGAGATACTAAATGAGTATTTTGCATCAGTATTTACTGTGGAAAAGGATATGGAAGATATAGACTGTAGGGAAATAGATGGAGACATCTTGCAAAATGTCCAGATTACACAGGAGAAGTGCTGGATGTCTTGAAACGGGTAAAAGTGGATAAATCCCCAGGACCTGATCAGGTGTACCCGAGAACTCTGTGGGAAGCTAGAGAAGTGATTGCTAGGCCTCTTGCTGCTATATTTGTATTTTAAATAGTCACAGGTGAGGTACCGGAAGACTGGAGGTTGGCAAACGTGGTGCCACTGTTTAAGAAGGGCGGTAAAGACAAGCCAGGGAACTATAGACCGATGAGCATGACCTCGGTGGTGGGCAAGTTGTTGGAGGGAATCCTGAGGGACAGAATGTACATGTATTTGGAAAGGCAAGAGGTGATTCGGGATAGTCAACATAGCTTTGTGCGTGGGAAATCATGTCTCACAAACTTGATTGAGTTTTTTGAATAAGTAATAAAGAGGATTGATGAGGGCAAAGCCGTAGATGTGATCTATATGGACTTCAGTAAGGCGTTCGACAAGGTTTCCCATGGGAGACTGATTAGCAAGGTTAGATCTCATGGAATACAGGAGAACTAGCCATTTGGATACAGAACTGGCTCAAAGGTAGAAGACAGAGGGTGGTGGTGGAGGGTTGTTTTTCAGACTGGAGGCCTGTGACCAGTGGAGTGCCACAAGGATTGGTGCTGGGCCCTCTACTTTTTGTCATTTACATAAATGATTTGGATGCGATCATAAGAGGTACAGTTAGTAAGTTTGCAGATGACACCAAAATTGGAGGTGTAGTGGACAGTGAAGAAGGTTACCTCAGATTACAAAAGGATCTTGACCAGATGGGCCAATGGGCTGAGAAGTGGCAGATGAAGTTTAATTCAGATAAATGAGAAGTGCTGCATTTTGGGAAAGCAAATCTTAGCAGGACTTATACACTTAATGGTAAGGTCCTAGGGAGTGTTGCTAGACAGAGATATCTTGGAGTGCAGGTTCATAGCTCCTTGAAAGTGGAGTCGCAGGTAGAGAGGATCGTGAAGGCGGCGTTTGGTATACTTTCCTTTAATGGTCAGAGTATTGAGTACAGGCGTTGGGAGGTCATGTTGAGGCTGTACAGGACATTGGTTAGATCACTGTTGGAATATTGCGTGCAATTCTGGTCTCCTTCCTATCGAAAATATGTTGTGAAACTTGAAAGGGTTCAGAAAAGATTTACAAGGATGTTGCCAGGTTTGGAGGATTTGAGCTATAGGAAGAGGCTGAACAGGCTGGGGCTGTTTTCCCTGGAGAATCGGAGGCTGAGGGGTGACCTTATAGAGGTTTACAAAATTATGAGGGGCATGGATACGGTAAGTAGGCAAAGTCTTTTCCTTGGGGTCAGGGAGTCCAGAACTAGAGGGCATAGGTTTAGGGTGAGAGGGGAAAGATATAAAAGAGACCTACGGGGCAACGTTTTCACATAGAGGGTGGTACGTGTAAGGAATGAGCTTCCATAGGAAGTGGTGGAGGCTAGTACAATTGCAACATTTAAGAGGCATTTGGATGGGTATATGAATAGGAAGGGTTTGGAGGAATATGGGCCGGGTGCTGGCAGGTGGGACTAGATTGGGTTGGGATATCTGGTCGGCATGGACGGGTTGGACCGAAGGGTCTGTTTCCATGCTGTACATCTCTATGACTTAAAGCAGTCAGCAGCATTCAACTGAAATCACTGGAAATCAATTAACAAGGAATGAAGCTGAAATAAAAGCACCGAAACAATTCCTCAGCCTAGAAGCCATCAAGGAAGAAACTCTAAGTTCCAGTTAAGTGCTTTAAAGTATGTGGTTATTTATTAATGATAAATCACTACAGTGACAATTATAGCGGTGCTTCCCAAACATGTACAAATCTGCATTTGATGTTTGCAGAAAAGCAGTGATCAAATTCACATAGTCACGGTATCTTACGGTGTTGCCTTGTCTTCCCCTTAATATGTTTTTTCTTTCTTGGGATGATTTTCTGCTGTGCCTCCCAAATTATCTCCAGAAACCCCTGCCATTCTGGTCCATCGTCTTCCCTGCCATGGTTTCCTTCCGGTCAACACTGGCCAGCTCCTTCCTCATTTCTGTGTAGTTACCTTTACTCAATTATAATACTGTCACATCTGATTCCAACTTCTCCCTTTCAACTGCAGGGTGAATTCTATTATCTTTTGGTCACTGACCCCGACGGTTCCTTCACTTTAAACTTCCTAATCAAATCTAAGCTTTCCTTAATTCCACAGCTGGTTCTAATTAAAAGGTCAATGAAAACCTTTTTCTCATTTTTATTCCACAGTCCCAAAAAAATTAAAAGTGGTATTTAGAAGTTGGATAAATTTTGTTTTATTATACCTTCACTCGTGAAGACGAAATCATCTAATTATTGGAATGTCCTGACCTGCATTTATACCTTTATTGGATGTTCCTAGGAACTGCAATGTAAATTCAAATCTCATCAAAATTAAGCATGACATTCACAGGCTTCTAGGTTTCAGTATATCCACCTCATGGTAGCGGTAACAAGCAGACATTAAAAAGCCTGCTCACAATATATCCTCCTTTAGACTGAGAAGATGAAGCACTGACTGGGCAATGGCTTTGCAGAACATCTGTACTCTGCCTGCAAAAATGACCCTGAGCTTCTGGTTGCCTGCCACTTCAACACAGCACAATGTTCCCTGACCAACATAATTGTCTCTGGATTGCTGCAGTGTTGGTTGACAAGCAAAGGGACAGCATAAAAGCAAAAGCATACAATGTGGTGAAGATTCATAGGAAGCCAGAGGATTGGGAAGCCTTCAAAAACCAACAAGCACAAGTTAAAAAGCAAATTGGGGAGATGGTGAAATAAGAGGGTAAGATAGCTAGTGATACAAAAGAAGATTGCAAGAGTTTTTTAGATATATAAGAAGTAAGAGAAAGATAAGAGTGGAAATTGTACTGTTGGAAAATGAGGTTGGAAAAGTAGTAACGGGGAACAAAGAAATAGCAGAGGAAATGAATAGGTACTTTGCATCAGTCTTCATGGTGGAAAATACCAGTAAGCACAGCAGAATTAAAAAAAAAAGAGTCTGGGGACAGAAGTGATTGTTGTGGCCATCCCAAAGGAAGTAGTGCTGGGAAGTTGGAAGGTTTGAAAGTTGATAAAACACCTGGAACGGGCAGTCCAAATCCTAGGGTTCTGAAGGAGATTAGGGAATTGTGGAGGCATTTGTGGTGATCTTTCAGGAATCTCTGGAGCCAGGGAGGGTACCAGAGAACTCGAAAATGTCCAATATAACGCCCATGTTTAAGAAAGGAGGAAAGCAAAAGACAAGAAATTGGCTTGACATCGGATATTGCTAAGATTTTAGAATCCATTATTAATGATGGGATTACAGAGTACTTGAAAGTGCATGGAAAAAAAGGCTGAATAACACAGCTTCATCAAGGGGAGGTCATGCCCGAGAAATTTGCTAGAATTCTTTGAGGTGATAGCAAGAAAATTAGACAAAGGAGAGCAAGTTGACATGATCTATTTGGATTTCCAAAAGGCCTTTAACAAGGTGCCACACAAGAGCTTGCTAAATAAGAGCCCACAGTGTGAGGGGAAAAGGACTGACATGCATAGAGGATTAGTTGACTGTCAGAAGGCAGAGTGGGACTAAAGGGGTCTTTTCAGGATGCTAGTGGTGACTAGTGGAGTTCCACAGGGGTCAGTGTTAGGACCACAATTATACATTAACGATCTGGATGAAGGAATTGAGGGCATTGCTGCTAAGTTTGCAGAAGACAAAAGATGGGGGGGAGGGGGGAGAGGAATATTAAAGAAACAGGGATGCTGCAGAACGACTTAGACAGATTAGGAGAGTAGGCAAAGAAGTGACAGATGGAATGCAATGTGGGAAAATGTGAGGTTTTGCAAATTGTTAGGAAAAATAGAGACGTAGACTTATTTTCTAAATTTGAAAGGTTTTTGGAAATCTGAAGCACAAAGGCACTGGGGAGTCCTAGTTCAGGATTCTCTTAAGGTTCAGTGGGTGTTAGGAAGGCAAATACAATGTTGGTATTTATTTTAAGAGGGCTGGAATACAAAACAGGGATGTATTGCTGAGGTTGTAAAAGGCTCTGGTCAGACCACATTTGGTGAAATTTGGTGGTTTAATCAAATTTTCACATTTGTAACAACTCTAGGAATAGCAGGGTTTGATTTCCAGTGTACTATCACAGTGGGTCATGAGAAGTTCCACAATGCAGAATTCTCATAAGGTATTGCCTTCAAGCAGCACTTTAAAATTTACCAATGAATCAAACAATATATGGATTTTTCTTATGTTGTAATGTTTCTCATTGAAAGCCTGTGTATAATTTAATTCCAATTCATTATTGTATTAAACATTATTGTATTGATGAATTTTTTTCAACAGGTATACACATAAGTGTACTTGTGAAAAAGGAGTTGTGGACAAGAGGATAGTTATCCAAAGACTAGCCTGGCTTCAAGCCTAAAGATATCTTGCGAGAAATCATAAAATGTTTCTGATAGAAGACATGTATTTTACACAAAGGATATATGACTGATGTTAAGGCATTAGAATAAAAAAAAACTTACTGGCAGTAACATGCAAATGATGTTTAAGCTCTAGGATTTTGAAATTATTAACAATTTTAACTTGCTATAGCTTCAAGATTTTCATGGAATCAAAAGTGGGCCTTATGGAGCTAGTTGATAACAAGAAAATGTGAAGAACCAGTGCAAAGTGTTAGTTTTCTACAATCCAATCTCAGCAATTGCCAATGTAAAGTTTTGATAAGAATCCACTAAATGTATTTGATAGTGTATGAGGGCAGATAAGCTACTGTGTAAGTTAAGCTATTTTTGGCAGACAGCCAGCCTGTGACTAACATAGCTCAATGCACTAGTCACATCTCTGATGGTCACCATTTTGTGTCACTTATTAAAATAATACATGGATAACTCCATGGGGGATCCATTCAAGCAGAGTCTCCAGCTAAAATCAGATAAGAATTCACTGATTGAAGGCTATGTAAACACTTGGTGGAGGAAAAAGGGAAGCAATGTCTCCTCTGGATTAATGTCAAGTATTGCGAAGTATCAGATTCATGAAGCACTCTTTGGAGGAAGGAGCATGATGAAGAAAGAGACAGCTCCTTTCTAGACATACAGTTTAAGCAGTAAATGTTGGGAGGCATTAGGTGCAAATAAATTTATTTTAATAGTAAGTTTGAGGATGATACAAAGATTGTTGAGTTGTGGATAGTGAAGAGGATTGTCAAAGGATATAGCAGGATATAGGAGGATGGGCAGAAAAATGGAGTTTAATCTGGACAAATATGAGTTGATGCATTTTGGAAGGTCAAGTACAAGTGGAAATTGTACAGTGAATGGCAGAACCCTTTGGAGTATTAATATGCAGAGAGATCTGAGTATGCAGGTCCACAAATTACTGAAGGTGGCAAGGCAGGTAGATAAGGTAATAAAAAAGGCCTATGGCATGCTTGCCTTCATTGGAAGGGCATTGAGTACAAGGAGTATAAGTAAAGTTTTACTACAGCTTTACAGAACTTTAGTTACGCTACACTTGGAATATTTCATACAGTTCTGGTCACCTTGCTACCAGAAAGATGTGGATGCTTTGGAGGATATACTGAAAAGATTTATCAGGACGTTCCCAGGTATGGGGGATTTTAGCTATGAAGAAAGGTAGGATAGATTGGGTTTGTTTTCACTGGAATGCAGGAGGTTGAGGGGAGGCCTGGTAGAAGTTTAAATGATTGTGAATGGCATGGATAAAATGAAAATAATTAGACTTTTTCCCAGCGTTGACGGGTCAATTACTAGGGGACATTGGTTCAAGGTGAGAGGTGGTGGTGGTGGTGATGATGGACTTTGAGTCTAAAAGAGATATACGAGATACATTTTCCTAACAAAGAGTGGTGAGTGCCTGGAACGTGCTACAAGAGGTGGTGGTCAAAGCTGACACCATAGCAGCATTCAAGAACCACCTGGATTAATGCATGAGTAGGAAGGTAATAGAAGCATATGGATCTGATAAGTGAAGATAGTTTTAATATGGTAGGGCAGACTTGAAGGGCCGAAGGGCCTGTTCTTATGCTGTATTCCTCTTTGTTTTAATGTAGTCATCAGTTACAATGGAAGGACTGAAGACTATTGGTAGTTGTTAAGTGTGGATGAATGCATAACATTATATCTGTTACGAATGGTACACCTACTGTGCCTTTAGAAGTGAGTTTCAGGATTTTAACCCATAACGACAATGTAGAAACAACAATATAGATCCAAGTTAAAATGGTGTGGCTTTAAGGGAAACTCAGTTGGTAGTATTCCCATGTGTCTGCTGCCTTCATACTTCTACATGGTAAATGCTGCAGATTTAGATGTGCTGTCTTGCAAAGGAGCATGGTGATTTATTTCAGCGTATCTTGTGAATGATATACTCACCTGCCACTGTACATCGGTAGAAGTATTAAATGGGGTGCCAGTCAAGTGGGCTGCTCTGACCTGGATGGTGTCAAGCTTTTTAACGGTTATTGGTACTGCCACTCATCTAGACAAGTGGATAATACAATACATTCCTGACTTGTACCTTGTTGATGGTGGGCAGGCTTTGAAGCGTGAGCTGGATAGTTATTCATTGCAAAATTGTCAGCCTCTGACATGCTCTTGTAATCAAGGTATTTATAAGGATGACTGGTAAACCAGGCCCTTCCCCCCCCCCCGACCAATGCAAGCATCCCTCGTCAAGATAGCGATATTGAGGTAGAGATGAAAATGATATCGAAGGTCAATCGGATTCTCAAATAAAAATAAAATACTGTAAATGCTGGAAATTTGAAATAAAAACAAAAAGTTCTGGAGGAACTCCAGTTCTGGCAGCATCTGATATTAGTCTTTTTTAGAACTTCAAGGGCAGAAATTAAAGTAATTAGTAAAAGAATTACAGTACAGATGAGGAAACAACTTTTCACAGAGTATGGCTGACGAACACTGCTCGAAAGGGTGGTAGATGCAGATCTAAAAAGTACAATATTTGGATATATACTCAAAGAGTCATGATGTACAGCACCTGGACACCCTGAAGACGAGTAATTGGACTTCAAATGTTAACTCTGTTTCTTTCTTATAGAAATGCCGGGTTTCTCCAGTATTTTCTGTTTTGCTTGTTTCAAAATTATGTGAATCACCTTCACTATGGGGCAACTTAAGCATTCCTCCCCATTCATTTAACCTTTGCATACAAAGAAAACCAAAGCACTGCAAAATTACAAGATAGGAAATCACTGACTTAAATATTAGGGGTGCTTGGCGCACACATGCCAAAGTGCATCATCAAATTTAAACTCTGATGAAAGGAGGGACATTACTTCATGTAGCAACATGGTAAATAGCTCTGGGATCCTCTGGATTGCTCATAATTAGGCGCAAGATGGCAAAACCAGAAACAAACCAAGCTTGTCTTGCATTTTGGGTATGGTGCTCCTGACAAAGGACAGACATATTCTTAACAGATCTGTTTAGTAATGGAGTTATTTTCCAGTCAAACAACATTTTATATTTTTGCAGATGCCTTACTTTATGTTGAAAGTTTTGTGCACATCACTAGCAGAGGCAGATAAAAATGCAATTTTAATAAGTGAAATTAAGCTCAAGATGCTTTTGTAGACAAAAATAACTAAAGGGGTCAATAGATGGAAAGTGTGACTGAAAATAAAATGCCAGATTCCCAAAAATAAAATCCAAACATAGCAAAGGGAAGGTGATAGGGTTAGAATTTTAGAAAGAAGAGTTCAAATTCAGCGAGCAGCACAGCACAAGCTGTATTTACCCACCAAGTGATTGGGGAAGCTAAAAACCACAGAGACATGAAATTAGAGTACAGGAGGCAGCCAATTGGCTCATTGTGTTGATGCTAGTTGCTAATCCTTCAACTGTAATTAATGTCATTTCTCTGGATCATTTATATTATTCTTCTACAAACACTGGCTCTATTATATTCCAGATGTGTTATAGTCTTTGGCTCAATAGTTACTTACAATCAAGTATTTCACATCCTACCTGCATACTGAGTGAAACAAGTCATTTTAATTCCTCCCGTTTTCTCTTAATAATAGGAACACAGTGATAGGAATAAGGCAGTCGATCCTTTGAGCTTGCTCTGTCATTCAACTACATTGTACTAATCTTCTACCTCAATTCCATTTCCTCAACTATGCTTCTCATTGCTGATTCACCAAGCAGAGGAAGAAATCTGAATATAAACATGAACAGAATGCTGGGAATTCAGCAAGAAACCTCTGTCTAATGTTGTTCATGTTTAACATTTAGCTGAAATTACTGTTTAAGATCCGAATTTTATTCAGGCTTAAGCAGGGATATAGAGCTTGCCACGGTTTTGACAGCTTTATTTCAGCTAACCACACTCCATAAAACTCTCACCCCGCTAATTACCAGCTCTCCAAATTTATATAACAAATTCACACCCAATTAACTCTTAATTAATATATCCATATGATGTTATATCTGGAATACTGCGTCAGTTCTGATGTAGAGCCACTGGACATGAAACATTAACTCTGTTTCTCTCTGCAGATGCAGCCCGATCTGCTGAGTTTCTGCAGCACTTTCTGTTTTTATACTGTGTAGAGTACTGGTCTCCTCATTGAAAGGAGGACATAAACATGTTGGAAACAGTTCAGAGAAGGCTTACTAGACCAATAACTGAAAGGGGTAGCTTGACTTATGAGGAAATGTTGGATAACTCGGCTTGAATTGGTTGGATTTTAGTCGAATAGGAGGCAACTTGAGTGAAATATACAAGATCTTGAGGGATTTTGACAAAGTAGATGAAGAATGGATGTTTCCTCTCCTGGGGGAAATCTAGAACTAGCTGTCACTGTTGCCCATTTGAGGCAGATGAGAAGAACTTTTTGTCTCACAGTTGTGTATCTTTAGAATTCTGCTTCAAAAAGGCAGTGGAAAGAGAGTCTTTAAATTCATTCTTCATAAGCAAACTGATGAACTGTTGTCAGAGTTAGATAGATTTGTGACGTTGACATTGCAATCAGATTAGCCATGATTTTATTGAATGGTAGAGCTGCTTTGAGGAGCCGTGTGGCCTGCTGGTACTTTGTAGGTTTTGCATCATTTTCCATGTGCATATAATCATATAAATGAGGAATGAGGTCATTTGACCTATTGTGTCCGTGCCAGCTGAAAAGTAGCCAAGTCTGTTCCCACTTCCAGCTCTTGTTCCCCAACTTTGTATGTCACAGCACTTCAAGTGCTTATCAAAGTACTTTGGAAATGATATGAAGATGTCTGCTTCTGCCCCACTTTAATTCAGTAAATCCCAGATTCCAACTACCTCATATGGGTAGTTCTTGGATAACACACGATTTGGTTATAACGTCGCTGAAGAATTAGGGAGCGGCATTTTGGAGAATGCTTACATCTGTTGGCAATAGTGCAAATCCAATGGGGATTGGTTTGTGTGGTTATTTCTGCGCACGTGCCGATGTGTGCGCTGAAATATCTGTGCCATTCTGCACATGCGGCAGCATCCCTGCATATGTGATGTCAATGTTGGGGGTCTTCATGCCATTCTTTTTTTTTTATAGAATCTCTACAGTGTGGAAACAGGCCCTTCGGCCCAACAAGTGCACACTGACCCACTGAAGAGTATCCCATACCCTATTACTCTACATTTATCCCTGACTAATGCACTTAACCTACACATCCCTCAACCCTTTCTAATCATATACCCATCCTTTTAAATGTTGTGATTGTACCAGCCTCCACCACTTCCTCTGGCAGCTCATTCCATATATACACCACCCTCTGTGTGAAAAAGTTGCCTCTTTGGTCCCTTTTACATCTTTCCCCTCTCACCTTACATCTCTGCCCTCGAGTTTTGGACTTCTACACCCCAGGGAGAAGATCTTGTCTACTCACCTTATCCATGCCCCTCATGATTTTATAAACCTCCATAAGGTCACCCTCAGCCTCTGACACTCCAGGGAAAATAGATCCAGTCTATTCAACCTCTCCTTATAGATTAAACCCTCTAACCTTGACAACATCCTTGTAAATCATTTGAACCCTTTCATGTTTCACAACATATTTCCTACAGCAGGGAGACTAGAATTGCACATAATATTCCAATGGTGGCCTAGTCTTCTGTACAGCTACAACATGACCTTCCAACTCCTATACTCAATGCACTGACCAATAAAGGCAAGCATACCAAATACCTTCTTCACTAGCTACTCCTTTTTTTGAGATATTTTAGGTACTGGAGGTGATTTCCTCGAATTCCAGGAGCAATAATTACTGTTTTATATGCTGTTGCATTGTTTTGGAACTTTGGAAAAAAAAAGTCAAAACAACAGAAGTTTTAAAAGGGAGAAGAACAGACAAAGGAAGCACATGGTGAGGTCAGTGCAGGAGAGAGAAAGAGAGAGAGAGAGAGAGAAAACCTGCACAGTTACTGCCTTTGCTGTTATGGAGAGAGCTGCCAGAGGATGTGGTGGAGGCTGGCACAATTGCAACATTTAAGAGGCATTTGGATGGGTATATGAATAGGAAGGGTTTGGAGGGATTATGGGCCGGGTGCTGGCAGGTGGGACTAAATTGGGTTGGGATATCTGATCGGCATGGACAGGTTGGACCAAAGGGTCTGTTTCCATGCTGTACATCTCTATGACTATCTACCCGCAACTCCACTTTCAAGGAACTATGAAGCTGCACTTCGAGGTCTCTGTTCAGCAACACTCTCCAGGACCTTACCATTACCAACAATGTGGAAAATTTCACAGATCGGTTCTGCTTATTACAATCCTTTCAGTTTACTCTCTGCAATCACAAAGTGATCCAAGGGATCATTGGCAGTCTTATGAGGCATCTACAAAGGAATGACCTATTAACTGATGCTAAATTTGGGGTTCTGCCTTGGACCATATGGATAAATAAGCCAAACTCCACAGATGGGGTGAGAGTCACTGCATTTGACATGAAGGCCACATTTCACCACATGTGGCATCAAGGAGTCCTAGTAAAACTGGAGTCAATGGGAATTGAGAAGAAAACTTTCCATTGGTTGGAGTCAAATCTAGCATAAATGAAGATGGTTGTGGTTGTTGGAGGTCATCATTTCAGCACTAGGACATCACTGTAGGAGTTCCTCAGGGTAGATATTTTCTAATCACTGGTTGAAAATGTTATTGCATACTTGAACGTGGGCCTTCTGGATTAAAGGTAGGGACATTACCGCTGTGACACAAGAAATCCTAGTTCCTTAGACCTAGTAATCTTCAGCCTACTGCTCAACAACCTTCCCTTCATCAGTAGCTCAGTAGCAGGGAGATTCCTTCATGATTGCATACTGTTCAGCACTATTTGTTACTTGGCGAAAGTGGGTACTGCAGATGCTGGAGTTTAGAGTCAAGATTAGTGCTGGAAAAGCACAGCAGGTCAGGCAGCATCTGAGAAGCAGGAAAATCGACATTTCGGGCAAAGCCCTTCATAAGGAATCCTGACGTGCTGTGCTTTTCCAGCACTATTCTAATTTTGACTATTTGTTACTTCTCAGTTACTGAAACAGTTCATGTCCACATGACATTCTTGATGAAGGGCTTATGCCCAAAACGTTGAATCTCCTGCTTCTCGGATGCTGCCTGACCTGCTGTGCTTTTCCAGTGTCACACTTTTTGACCCATGTCCACATGCAGTCAGACCTGGATAATATCCAAGGTTGGCCTGATAAATGGCAAGTAACATTCTCACCAAATAGGTGCCAGGCAATGACTGCATCCAACAAGAAAGATTCTAGCCTTTGTCTCTTAATGTTGAATGGCAGTGCATCGCTCAATCCACCATTATCCAAATCATAGGGATTACCAATGAACACAAACTGAACTGGACCTATCACATAACAGTAGGTTAGAGGTGAGATATTCTGTGGTGAGTAACTCTCCTTCAGCCTCCCCTATGCCTGTTTACCATCTTCAAGGCACAAGTTAGAAATATGATTGAATTCTCTCTGCTCCACATCCCCAGATGTGTACAACTTCAAAAATGTTTAAGAAGAATGACACCATTCATGGCAACATGTGCTGCTTGATTGGCATCCCAACCAATACCTTCAACATGTATTCTCTTTACTGTCAATCAACAGTGCACCAGTGTATAACCATCAACAAAATAGCCTGCAATAATTTACCAAACATATTTCGAGAGCACTTTCTAAACCAGTGCCCTCTATCACTGACAAAGACAAAGGCAGCAGATGAATGGGATCACCACTAGCTGCAAGTCACACACTATTCTGATGCGGAATTATATCGCCATTTCAGGCATTCTTCCAAACAATGCTGCGAGTGTCTCAAGTACTGCAGTGGTTCAATGCAGAGCCAACCATCTTCTCAATGACATTTATGGATACGTTGTTCTATTAATCAATAGCCACATCTCAATATCAATTCAAAAAAATTATGTAGAATTCATTGAAAAATGTCTTTTAAAGCTAATTTAATTTCCTATTTTTGTTTCATTTTTCTAACTATAATGATTGACTTTTTAAAGTACAAAGAGAAAAAATATCTTGATTTTGTAGGTTTGAAAGCATTTTCAGTGCTCATTAATATAATATAAAGAAATTAAGTACCTGTTATTTGCCATTTAACTAGCTGATTTTTAGCAAATGCTATAACTGATCAAGACTGTAGTTTTAATATCACTTCTAAATCGTTGATAAACAGATTGACTATAGAAGGTGGCATCAACAACTGCAATTTAGTGGTTTCATTTTCAAAACCTCAAGCAACCTTGGCAAACAGTACTGTATACAGCAATGGATCAAACTGCATAGTTTTGATGACTCTTATAGACTTGGGTAATCTTATTTTGTCAGACTACAATATCAGACACTCAACCTCATTTCAGAAAGCCACAGATATTTTTTGTGGAACACCACACGGTATGTTATTCTAAATATAGACTGAATGGTGTTCACTGTTCTGCAAAATATGTTTTTCATTACAAGTAAGTGAAACATTTATATAAAGATTGGAACAGCCACAAGAATTCCTGGTAGCTTTTTGATTCATCACTGCAAACAAACAGTAAAAATTATTTTCTTTTCTTTTTCGTAACCACCCTAACTTCGATTTTCCTCAACAATATCTTAAAGTAAAAATATACTTAGCATGCCTTATTTGTATTTAAGTTAGTGCAAGTAGGACATGGACCGCAGCATTTCAAGAAGACAGCTTACCACCACTTTTTCATAGCCGCGAGGGACTGACAATAAATGCTGACCCAGACAGTGATGCACATGTTCCATGATTGAAAAAAAACAATGCTCAACTTTAAATTAATTATTGAAAATTGAAAAAATGACTCATCAAACAAAATTCCTTGCAAATGTATCCACATACCCTTAAGAGAGTGAGAGATTAGGATATGGTGCTTGATTCACAAATGATGAACTACATTACAATGGTGAATATACTTCAGAAGTATTCAGTTAGGTATAAGTAATTTTGGGATGTCCTAAAAGTGACTTACAAATGCAAGTTATTTCTTTATTAACTATTCTGAAGTTTTTAACATTGCTTAAAGATGGAAGAGTTGAAAAGTGTGGTGCTGGAAAAGCGCAGCAGGCCAGGCAGCATCTGAGGAGCAGGAGAATTGACGTTTCGGGCATAAGCTCTTCTTCAGGAATAAGGCTGGTGTGTCAAGCGGGCTGAGATAAAAGGTGGGGGGGGGGAAATTTGGGGGAGGGGAGCTGGGAATACTATAGGTGGAAGGAGGTGAGGGTGAGGGTGATAGGCCGGAGAGGGGGTGGGGGCGGAGAGGTCGGGAAGATGATTGCAGGTCAAGAGGGTGGTGCTGAATCCGGGGGTTGGGACTGAGATAAGGTGGGGGGAGGGGAAATGAGGAAGCTGGAGAAATCTACATTCATCCCGTGTGGTTGGAGGGTTCCTAGGCGGATGATGAGTCTCTCTTCCTCCAGGCGTCATGTGGCCAGGGTCTGGCGATGGAGGAAGCCAAAGACCTGCATGTCCTTGGTGGAGTGGGAGGGGGAGTTAAAGTGTTCAGCCACGGGATGGTTGGGTTGGTTGGTGTGGGTGTCCCAGAGATGTTCCCTGAAAAGTTCCGCAAGTAACGGCCTGTCTCCCCAACATAGAGACCACATCGGGTGCAGCGGATACAGTAAATGATGTGTGTGGAGGTGCAGGTGAATTTGAGATGGATATGGAAGGATCCATTGGGGCCTTGGAGGGAGGTGAGGGTGCAAGTTATGTACTTCTTGCGGTTGCAGGGGAAGGTGCTGGGAGTGGAGGTTGGGTTGATGTGGTGTGTGGATCTAACGAGGGAGTCGTGGAGGGAGTGGTCTCTCCGGAACGCTGATAGGGGTGGGGAGGGAAATATATCCCTGGTGGTGGGGCCTGTTTGGAAGTGGCGGAAATGGCGGAGGATGATACGATATATCCGAAGGTTGGTGGGGTGTAAGGTGAGGACTAGTGGGGTTCTGTCCTGGTGGCGATTGGAGGGGCGGGGTTCAAGGGCGGAGGTCCGGGAAGTGTAGGAGATGTGGTAGAGAGCATCGTTGCCCACGTCGGAGGGGAAATTGCGGTCTTGAAGAAGGAGGCCATTTGGGTTATTCGGTATTGGAATTGGTCCTCCTGGGAGCATATGCGGCGGAGGCGAAGGAATTGGGAATATGGAATGGCGTTTTTACAGAGGGCAAGGTGGGAGGAGGTGTAATCTAGGTAGCTGTGGGAGTCGGTCGGTTTGTAGTAAATGTCTGTGTTGAGTCGGTCACCTGAGATAGAAATAGAGAGGTCTAGGAAGGGGAGGGAAGAGTCCTAGACGGTCCAGGTAAATTTGAGGTCGGGGTGGAAGGTGTTAGTAAAGTGGATGAACTGTTCAACCTCCTCATGGGAGCAGTTCATCCACTTTACTAACTTTATTAACACCTTCCACCCCGACCTCAAATTTACCTGGACCGTCTGAGATTCCTCCCTCCCCTTCCTAGACACCTCCATTTCTATCTCGGGTGACCGACTCAACACAGACATTTACTACAAACTGACCAACTCACACAGCTACCTAGATTACACCTCTTCCCACCGTGACCCCTGTAAAAACACCATCCCATACTCCCAATTCCTTTGCCTCCGCCGCATCTGCTCCCAGGCGGACCAATTCCACTACCGAACAATCTAAATGGCCTCCTTCTTCAAAGACCGCAATTTCCCCTTCGATGTGGTCGACGATGCTTTCCACCGCATCTCCTCCACTTCCCGCACCTCCGCCCTTGAACCCCGCCCCTTAAATCGCTACCAGGACAGAACCGCATTAGTCCTCTCCTTCCACCCCACCAACCTCCGTCATTTCCGCCACTTCCAAACAGACCCCACCACCAGGGATATATTTCCCTCCCCACTCCTATCAGCGTTCCGGAGAGACCACTCCCTCCGCGACTCCCTCGTTAGGTCCACACACCCCACTAACCCAACCTCTACTCCCGGCACCTTCCCCTGTAACTGCAAGAAGTGCAAAACCTGCGCCCACACCTCCCCCCTCACCTCCCTCCAAGGCCCCAATGGATCCTTCCATATCCATTGCAAATTCACCTGCACCTCCACACACATCATTTACTGTATCCGCTGCACCCGATGTGGTCTCCTCTATATTGGGGAGACAGGCCGTCTACTTGCGGAACGTTTCAGGGAACATCTCTGGGACACCCGCACCAATCAACCCCAACCGCCTCGTGGCTGAACACTTTAACTCCCCCTCCCACTCTGCCAAGGACATGCAGGTCCTTGGCCTCCTCCATCATCAGACCCTGGCCACACGACGCCTGGAGGAAGAGCACCTCATCTTTCGCCTCGGAACCCTCCAACCACACGGGATGAATGTAGATTTCTCCAGCTTCCTCATTTCCCCTCCCCCGACCTTATCTCAGTCCCAACCCCCGGATTCAGCACCACCCTCTTGACCTATAATCTTCTTCCCGACCTCTCTGTACCCACCCCCTCTCTGGCCTATCACCCTCACCTCCTCCCACCTATTGTATTCCCAGCGCCCCTCCCCCAAACTCCCACCCCCCTCCCCCCACCTTTTATCTCAGCCCGCTTGACACACCAGCCTTATTCCTGAAGAAGGGCTTTTGCCCGAAACGTCGATTCTCCTGCTCCTCAGATGCTGCCTGGCCTGCTGTGCTTTTCCAGCACCACACTTTTCAACTCTAGTCTCCAGCATCTGCAGTCCTCACTTTCTCCCTCCTTAAAGATGGAAGATTCAAGATTAGTTCCAAGATGACAGCAGAGTAGCTGGGCTGCATGAGGGCTCTTGTGCTCCCATCTGTATTCTTTCTATTTTTTTCCCCTTTCTACTTCTGCTTTTTTTCTTTCTTTTCTTACGCTTTTCTTTTCTTTGGCGTGTTTGTCAGTGGCACTGAGTGTATGCCATGCGTGGAGTGGTGTCAGACTCTTGACAGTCAGAGAAGTCAGCGGTGGACACGACACTTCCTGACCATTGGAGGCAGCAGCAGCAGAGGTAGCAAGGATGTCCTTCTGGCATTCAGGGCAGGTGGCAGTGGCGGCAAAACTCCTCCAGCAATCGAAGGCAGCAGCAGCGGACTCTTCCAAGCTGAAAAGTATCCCCCAGAGACTTTGTCATCTCAGACATGGTATTTCCAAGTTTCAGTGTATCCTGAACTAGTAATTCAGCCTTTTCCTCTTGAACTTTTACTTTTCCATCCTCAGCAGACAGTTTAGCTTTTAGTTCCATTAATTCAGAAGAAAATGAAGTGTTTGATTCTTCTTTCATATTCAGATCTGCAAGAGTTTCTTAAATAGTCTGCTGCAACTTTTGTTCTATATCTAATTTTTGACAGTTTCCATGGATTGTGACTATCGTGAGGTTACAACATACATGAATGGCTGATTCTGCAGTGTCTACAATCTAGACCCTCTGTGACATCCTGATGACTGCACAGGAACTTTCTTCTAAATAAAACTGTGGCAGTTCCTCCACTCAAAGTACTAGAACATTTCAAGAAGATAGCTCATCGCCACCTTCCCTACGGCAATTAGAGATAGGCAAAAAGCTAACTATATTCACATGCCAGAATGGAACAAAAGCCTCCAGTACTATTGATACAGCACATGGAATTAATGAACCATTGTATGCTCAAGGTTTTATTAGCTGTAGGTTTTGTCATGGCTTTTCATGTATGTGGATACTTTTTTTTCAGAATTTGTAGGGATAGAATACACTTTCCAGCGTCATTCTTAGGGAATAATGAACACTCACCAATTTTCAGAGGACAAATCATTTGAGTTTATGTGAATACTTTAATTGGTGTGATGACACTGATGTTTTCCATGCATTTGACAGTGTGAATAGTTCGGTCACCACTTTGTCTCATCATATATGTGGCCAGATTTTGGTATGTCAATCACTTCATGGACACGCCTCTAGCAGGATACCCAAATGACTTTATCATATCTGGAAGGTGTGGTCTTTTGTTTTCATGTACAACTCTTTGTAGCTACATCAGCCTTTATTTAAGGCTACAGCTTCTACCAATTTACTTTTTTGCCAATGCCTTGTGATCATATCAGCTGTTGACTGTGTACTTAGGAGCTATAAGCTTTGTTAACCTGCAAAAATCACTTTGTACTTACGCATATCCTTCAGTAGATCTTTGATGCTTTGGTCTTCAGTTTGACTAGCAAATCTTTATGGAAAACCTTTATGGGAGATGGATACAAGCATGCATGTGCAACAATACTGTTTGCTAGCTCTCCAGAGAGAAAAGGTGAACTTTTTTAAAGGCAAGGCACACATAAGGTCTCACCAAAACACCAAACGTCTCTGAAGGATTTGCTTCTATATTGGTGCCAATTTCTTTTGATCTGTTTTTCCTCTTTCACCAGGAAATAAAGCCAAGAATTTACCGTCAAAGTAATGCTGAAGTTAATTTTGTGCCATGTTATTTATGTGTCAAGGGTACAGCAACTTCAGACAAAGGTCAGTTCACCACAGAAATCAAAACGGTTTTGTCTCAGTTAAGCTACTCCATCATTAGCTTTTGGAAAATGGTATCTCATTGTCTGGCTTACCATTAAAATGAATGATTGAATGCTATCTGGTTGCTATGATGGGAGATGAAGTAAAATCAGCACAGATTATTAAACCTTGTCATTTTGGTGCAAAATTAAGTTTTCCTGGGAAGCAAATGTTACTGCACTCGTCCATCTTATGGGAGAATGATTTGTGTTGTGGGGAGCAACTTTGCATTAGACAGTGCCTGCCTGATGTGGCTCAGAATTCTAGCATGGCAGTCACTGCAACATTTCCTGACGAGGAAGACAGTAAGCTGAGAAGGTCCAGGCTTCTGTTTTCTCTGAGTCTTCTTAACTAGCGGAGGATTCTGATACTGTTCAATTCCTGTAATGTTCCTCTAAGTAGTAAACCTCCAGAGGTCATGGCTAATCAGTGACTCCAGGACTTTTCTGTCACTTATCCTGTTATGCCACCAGACATAGAGGATACATCTGGAAACTGTTCAGCTTTTCCTTCTGCCTAGAGTATGTTATCAATGTCTGGGCACTGCAGAGGAATGTGTTCTCAGTCAGGTTTGAGTTTATTCAATTGCTGCTTTTGTTACACTCTCTTACTCAGTCTGGACATAACCGCTGTAGCTTTTGCAATGTGTGTATGGATTTCAGCTTTAAATGATAGATAGCTGGTGACTAGAAATGTTAAACCATTAACAACCTCCAGTGTCATCCTGTCAATGTTGATAGGTGGCAGAATGAGAAATCCTGAATCATAACATTTGTTTTTAGAGTTGCTAACCCTCTCAAAGTGACTGGGAATCTGCTGGATTCAGCATCACTCTCTAGTGGCCAAAGAAAACAACCCAGGGGTTTTAAAAATTATATCTTAACAAATCAGTCACATAATTAGTACAGATGTTCTGTTTTGGCTTAAATACACAGTTAACATTGCCCTCAACACACACTGTCAGGATAGGTATAGCATGGAGTTAGATACAGAGTAAAACTCCCTCAAAACTGTCCCTGTTCTCATGCCCTATGAAGTGTAATCAATTTTTCCCACAAAAATGTTTGAGCCATACATTTAACCCCTTAACTTTATTTATCTGATGCCAGTTTTCACATGGCTCAGATAGTAGCCCAGACATCAATACCTTAGAGGTTCTGCTTTTTACTTTAGCTCACAAGTGTTCAAAAATCTTGTAGCAGAATTTCCTTTTTAGCCCTATCAATGTTGTTAATACAAACATTGATGACAGTTGTTGGATCCTTACCTCCCTTCTCCAGATACTTCTCCAACCCCAAGGAAATGTCCTTAACTCTGGCAGTTGGCAGACAACACAGCCTTTGGACTTCCATGCTGCAGACTCTATTCCCTGAATTATACTGTGTCCTACCACTACAACAATTTCCCCGCCCCCCGCCGTGTGAATGGCTGCCTGTGTCCAGGTGCCAAGGTCAGTTTGCTCATCCTCCCTGCATTCCCCACTTTCATGTGCATGGATTGGAAGTAACTTGGAGTTTTGCAGTGGCCAAGTTTCCTCAATTGTAACTCCCAGGTCCTCAAAGCTGCCTCACCAGCAGTCATACTCTCCTGTCCCTAATCACAGATCAGTTTTGAATTACCTGGTCTGAGGGGTGTGACTGAACTATGGAATAAAGTGTCCAGGCAACTTTCCTCTTGCCTGATCTGGTGAAATGTTTGTAGCTCAGATTCTAGTTCCTCAACCTGGATCCAAAGTTCCTTGAGTTGCAAATACTTAGTACAGAAGTGCTCGCTCTGGATCACATTGATGTCCAGCACCTTCCAGCAGCAATGCATCACCCGTTCTGGCATCACTGTCATATTTAATTCAGTTTATAAAGTAATGGGGAGAAATGGGGGATTGCAGATTCTGGAGATCAGAGTCAAAAAGTGTGGCTCTGGAAAAGCACAGCCGGTCAGGCAGCATCAGAGCAGCAGGAGAGTTGACATTTCGAGCATAAGTTCTTCATTAGGAATTCTTGATGAGGTTATATTCGAAACATCGACTCTCCTGCTCCTCGGATGCTGCTTGATCAGCTGTGCTGTTCCAGCACCACACTTTTTGACTTATAAATTAACAGCTCAAGATTCTCTGCTCTTTACAATTTACTGTAATGATATTTCTTATTTATAAGATCTAAATAAATCACCCATATCAATCCAATAATTAAGCAGTTTTAAGAAGAGGGGAAAAAAGCACTGGAGACCTAAACGGGTCTTTTACTTTTACTTTAAAGTTTAGATATTTTCACCAATCCTATTCACCAATCAGCTTCTTCCCCTGCACATGATTCCGCTACTGGTCTCATAGCCTCTTCATTCATGCCTTTTATCCCACTCACCTCTCCCTCTGGAGAGTTTATTTCTTGCAGTAAACCTGAGCTAAAGCAGTTCTGTCCCTCATGCATCAAATTTCTACTTTGAATCAAATTTCCAAAAGTATAGTCAGTAATTCTCTTGGCTTTTGTCTCACTCTGCTGGAGTCTCACACTGACCAGGCTTCTTGATAACTACCTCATTGCAGTATGAGTGTGCTTTGTAGCCAGTGTTGTCGTGATACATAACATAAATCACCCAAACTGGCCAGTTAAGTGAGCTAGTAACAACCTAGGGATGGTAAGTGGTGAACAGGAAATAAGTTCAAACAGTTAGTAAATTATGAGGAGTTAATAAGTTCAGAAGGGTGACAATATTTTCCATCTTGAATATCCCAAGACACAGACCCCAACCTCCAACAGAGAAACAGACGCTTGCACAGATTCACATGCTTCACAAGCTCAGGCAGTATACTATCAGCACCTGGGGCTTGTCCAGGAAAAACAATTTATTGTCCTTTAATATGGGCTATTTTCTGAGAAAGGCAGGATCTCTCAGGTGTTTAGAGCTTCCTCAGAAACCTGTTCATCAACTCAAGGTAACCCCGAATGTGAACAATGGCAATCACAACAATTATAACAACCATTAAGGTATCTTCTTGTTAAGCACCATTGAAAAAGTATTTGCTGTGTTGCCATCATCAGACTGCAGAACATTGTTACAGCACAGAAGGAGACCTTTTGGACCACCATGTCTGCGTAGCTCTCAATGAACAGTTCACTTACTGCCAACTATCCTACTTTCTGCCTGTTACCATGGACATTCTTCCTTTTCAGATAACAGTATAATTCCCTTTTGAATGTGGCAATTGAACCTGCCTCCACCATAGTCTCAGGCAGTACGTTTGCAAACTTAAATAGCTAGGTGTTAGTGCTTTACTTAATGCCACCTTTGCCTCTTTGATGACTTACTTTATTTTAAAATCTACGACCTGTTGCCTTTTTGATCTCATCCAATACATTTGGCATCCCCTGTGAAAAAGCATCTGTTTGCTCTGGTCAAGCTGTAACTAGCAGTTCTTGATACAACAATAAGCAGTCTTTTTAAAATTTCATTCATGTATTCTGAGTCCTCTCAATCAGATGTGTTCAGATTAATATGAACTATTGAGAGTGATCGTCTGGCATCAATGGCAGGTTCCATTAAGTGATGTTAGTCTTGAACCCAATCAGCATTTTACTGCTTTTGCTTCCTTTGTATTGATTTGATCTAATTTATTGCTGCCACATGTACCAAAATATGTGTTGTTTTGCCAATTTTATGGGCAGAATGTACTATACAAAGTGCACCAGCGAGAGATCTGAATTAACATTTGAGAGATAACAGCGGGGAAGCAGCTTTTCTTGTATCTGTTTATATGTGCATTCAAACTGTTACATCTTCTCTCTGATGGAAGAGAGTGGAACAGAGTATAACTGGGGTGAGAGTGTTCTTTGATTATGTTGGTTACTTTCCCGGGGCAGCGGGAAGGATAGATACAGTCAATGGATGGAAGGCTGGTTTGCGCGATGGACTTGGCTGTGTTCATGACTCTAATTTCTTGAGATCTTGGGAACAACAGTGGCCATACCACACTGTGATGCATCCAGAAAGGTTTTGGTCACCATTATGTTAGCTTTTAATTCCACAATTTTATTGAACTTAAACATCTGCCGTGGTGGGAGTCAAACCAGATAAGATGCTCTCTATGGTGCATCTTGGTAAGAGAGACTGCAGTGTTGTAACTGGTGTTTTGAAGTGTGTTCATTACATTCTACATTCTTTTTGGGAATGCTGATAAGTGCGCATTCATTCAATCAAGTCAAGGAATTATTGGTTAAGAGTAGTATAGCAGATGTTGATACCAGGATGGCATTTCTTTGTACGAAAAAGCTTAAAGGACTGCATCCTAACCTTGCGGCAGACCTGAGAGTGATCTGTATTGCAGTCAGCTCTGTGGTTATTGTGTGTATTGAATGTGCTCCTCAGAGTGACACCTGTTAATGATCAAATCCGAGTGCCAATGCCCTGATCTTGGATGTTTGCAGGACACCTTGTGGTATAGTTTGTTCTGAAAATGTTAGTTACCCAAAGCTTTTTAAGCTGCAAAGCTCACATAATGCCTTTTGAACAATGAACTAAGAATAGAAATAGACCAGGGAAAAGTGAAAACTGCAGATGCTGGAAATCAGAATCTAGATTAGAGTGGTGCTGGAAAAGCACAGCAGGTCAGGCAGCATTTGACATTTGAAACATTGATTTTCCTGCTCCTCGGTTGATGCCTGACCTGCTGTGCTTTTCCAGCGCCACACTAATCTAGATAGAAATAGACCATTTGGCCCACTGAGCATGTTTAATCATTCAATAAGATTAAAGCTGATCGGTTTGTATCTTAAATTCCACATTTTCATCTACTCCAGAATTACAGTAAGAAGAATATATGTGTTTCAGTCTTAAAACATATTAAAGGACCTTGCCTTTGCCTCTGAAGCAGAGAGTTCCAAAGTCTTACAACCCTCAGAGAAAATGGATTCTCCTCATCTCAATCCTGATAAGTCAACCTCTGATTTAAAAATAGTGCTCCTAGTCTGGACTGACCAGAAGAGGAAACATCCTTTCCACATCCACACGTCTATCCATTCGCAATTATCTTTCCCAGGTCATGATGTCTGAGGCAAGAGGACCATGCCTCATGGTCTGTGCACATTCTCTTGTTGAAATTTTCAAGTAGATCAAGATGTTCCGACTTGGGAATCTGCTGAAAACCTTGTCAAATTCCTTTTGTTAACTGGCGCTTTTTGAGAGGTGAATAGAGAGAATGTATTCTGTAGATTATATGGGTAGGGTGGGAGTTCTATCATTGAAAGCAGTAAGTTATGAAAAGTAAAACTTTTATTTTGGTCAGATGTTTTTTTCTGAATTCTTCATCTGCCAGATGAACATAAATTGTTTTTCTATCAATGGTCCACTCTGGGTTGCATGGTGGCTCAGTGATTAGCCCTGCTGCCTCATAGCACCAGGCACCTGGGTACAATTCCAGCTTTGAAAGTTTGCCCCCACAGTCCAAAGATGTGCAGTTAAGATGAACTGGCCATGTTAAATTGCTCGGCGAAAGTGAGGACTGCAGATGCTGGAGACCAGAGTTGAAAAGTGTGGTGCTGGAAAAGCGCAGCAGGCCAAGCAGCATCCGAGGAACAGGAGAATCGAAGTTTCGGGCATAAGCCCTTCTTCAGGATCACTATTTTGAAATCAGAGGTTGACTTATCAGAATTGAGATGTTAAATTGCTCCGCAATTTCACAGAATCCCTCAGTGTGGAAACAGGCCTTTGACCCAACATGTCCACACTAACTCTCTGAAGAGCATCCCACCTAGACTCACCCCTCTACCACAACCCTGCATTTCCCATGGCTAATTCACTTAAACTACACCCTCGACACTGTGGGAACTTAGAATGGCCAATCCACCTAACCTTTGGACTGTGGGAGGAAACCGGAGCACCTGGAGGAAACCCATGCAGACATGGGGAGAATGTGAAAACTCCTCACAGACAATCATCCAAGGCTGGAATAGAACCCAGCTCCCTGGCTCTGTAAGGCAGCAGTGCTAGCCACTGAGTTATTGTCAGGGATATGTAAGTTAGTTGGATTAGCCATGGTAAGTGTGGGAATAGGATGTGTGGAGGGGGCTGAGTTTGAGTGGGTTGCTCTTTGGAGGGTTGGTAACCTTGATGGGTTGAATGGCCTTTTTCTGCACTGTAGGAATTCCATGATTCTCAGTTCAAATTAGTCTGATCTCTTGTAGGGAAAGTATGTCACTGGCTAAGGGGAATGCAATGTAAGCCATATCAATAGAACCAAAATGGTTTGTCTGCAAGGGGTGGGCAGGGAGAAAAAGAGAGTGGGAGAGCAATAGTGATAGGGGATTCTAGCAGAAAGGAAAATTTGATGTTTCTGCTGCTGCAGATGTAACACCACACTGGTATATATACCCTCACTGGTGCCAGGGTCAAGGATGTCATCAAATAGTGCAGGACATTTTGGAGAGACAGGGAGAAAAAACACAGAAGCTGTTGCTCATACCGCTATCCATTACACAGGGTAAAAAGAGGGATGAGGCTCTTCAAGTTTAATACAAGGAGCTGGGAATGGGGTAGGCCTTAGCATAATGGTAACGTCCCGAGTAAACCAGAACCCCAGGCTAATGTTTTGGGTATGTGGGTTTGACTCCCACCACGGCAGATGACTAAATTCAATCAAATTGTGGAATTAAAAGCTAACCTGATGGTGACTGTATAACCATTGTCAATTCTTGTAAAAACCTTTCGAGTTCACTCATTGATATTTCCTCCCCTTACCTGGGTTACATGTAACTTCATGTGATTGACTTTTGACTGCTCTCTGTACAATTAGAAATAGGTGGTAAATGCTGGTCTAGTCAGCCACACCCATATCCCAGGAACAAATTAAAGGAAATAGAAAAAAAGACTTCAAAAACAGTATTCTCAGGACCACTCCCAGTGTCACATGCTAGCGAGATCAGGAATAGGAGAATAGATCAGTTGAATACACAACCGGAGGAATGGTGTAGGAGGAAGGGATTTTAATTTTTGAGGCATTGGGACCGATTCCAAGAAGGTGGGATCTACACAGGCTTGATGCGTACTAGAATGAACATGCTTGCAGCCATGTTCACTAGTCCTGTGGTGGATGGTTTAAACTAGAGTGGCAGGGGATAGGAACCTGAGTGGGAGATAAAACAAAGATGGGGGTGAAAGACAGAAAGGCAATAAGAAAATGTGGAAGGCAGAGGAAACAAAGGCTAGCAGCAAATAGAGCCATAGTACAAAGGAAAAAAAGTATGTGTCACAAAGATAAGTCTAAAGGTACTATAATCTGAATCACAAAACATTTGCAATAAGGAACATGAATTAACAGTGCAAGTAATTGTCGACAGGTATGATACAATTGCAATACGGAGACAAGGATACAGATCGGGAATAAATTTGCAACGCACATAAATGCAATTGTAAGAACTTCTACAAGTATATTAAAAGAAAATGATTAGTGCAGACAAAGATATGTTCCTCACAGTCTGAAACTGGAGCAATAATGGAGAATAAGGAAACAATGACTTTAGTTCTGTCTTGACAGATGAACACTGAAATAACTTCCCAGAAATATGAAGGAAGCAACAGTCTTCCAAGAAGTACGCATTAAAAGATATTAGCATTAATAAAAAATAAACAGTGCTGGAGAAATGAATGGATTGAGAGCTTTGGGATGATCAAGACAGCAAACTGAATGTTCAATGGTATTCAATGTTTAGGAAGGACTGGCAGAAAGGGAAAGGAGGTGGGGTGGCGTTATTAGTGGAAGATGAAATCAAGGTAATGGTCAGGCACTAACCTCTACCTTATTATATACTTAGAGGCTCTTACAGTCACTTATATATGCCTTTTAAGTTTACTTTCAGACTCTAGTCTTACTTCTGTAACCATAATCATATTGTATGCATTGGTTGCAAGATTCTGCATCTTTTTTTTGACATGGGGAAACATCCATAGCTTGAAGAAAGCCTTTTTTGGTAATGTAGTTTTGCAGAAATCTTGGTTATATTGGACATGTATTACAGATGCTATTAAAAAAGAGCTACTAAGAAATAGGTGCTAGTTTGAAAGCTCCAGACTAGAAATGGTTGACCAATATTCTGAGGGCTGTTTGAAGCTGAAAAAATCTAAGCTCAGTTGTGTGAGGACATAAGGATGAGGCTATCAGATTCTGAAATCAGATAATTGAAGCCACAGTTAAATCAAATCCTATAGATGTGAGACAGAAAGGAATTCTTTCTGGTGTGAGCACCGCAAAGGGGTACTATTGGGATGAATGGATTGAACTTGTGTATTTTGAAATCTTTCAATTTACATTATGTGCAAATAGTTCGGCTTGTTCTACTTTAGTTTAATTTCTTTGAGTAATAAAGTTCTGTATTATTGTTAAAACTGAATTGGCAGCACTATATTTCAGTGAAACACCATTTTTAAAAAAAAAATTTTTATTGGAAAAATAGCTTTAATATTACAAAAAATACAAACAATAGAATTCAAGACAGTACAAAAAATCCCTGTTAAAAAAAAAGCCCCAACCTACCCTCGTGTACAAAAGTATATAGAAAAGTATAGAATTAAAAAAAACCCAAACTAGCTATTTAACTAAATAAATAAATAACCAACAACAAACTAATAAATAGCAATAACTCAGCGCAGCCAAACAAAAAGCTCCTAAGTTCACATTTCCTCCTCCCTGGATATTGAACTCATAAAACACAATCATTACGGCTATATAAAAGCCCTTGTTAATGTGGCAGGTAAATCTGTTAGGAGAAAGTGAGGACTGCAATGCTGGAGATCAGAGCTTTAAAATTCCTGAAGAAGGGTTTATGCCCAAAACGTCGATTCTCCTGCTCCTTTGATGCTGCCTGACCTGCTGTGCTTTTCCAGCAACGCATTTTTAAGCGCAGATAAATCTGTGTCACGGTATTCCAAAAAGGGCTGCCATGTCTTATAAAAATTCTCAGTTTTGCGGTGTATCTTATTTGTGAGAAAATCCAAGGGAATATGCTCCATAACAATCTTCCGCCGACCCGACAGGCCCAGGGTGTTTCAGATATCCAACCGAGCAAGATATTCTTTCTTGCACAGAACGTCAGAATATTGAAAAGTTTTTCTTATGCGCGTCTGCAGGAAATACAATGGGCAGGCCCAAAAGGAGACAGATAGGGTCCTCTCCATCCTTCCACCCAAAATTCTCTCCATTGCACCTGCTACAGCGCTCCAATATGTTTGAAGTCTATTGCAAGGCCAGAGACAATGGGTAAGAGTGCCCATGCAGACCTTGCACCTGGGACATGTGGAAGATACTCCTGGTTTAAATTTTGACAAACGGTCCGGAGCCAAGTGGACCCTGTGGAGAATCTTCAATTATAAAGCATGGGTCCTATTGCAAATTGATATCTTCCTTGCATTCTCCCAAATATCATCCCATGCCTTGGAGGAGACTTCAACACCCAGCTCTCTCTCCCACATCCTGCAAAGTCGATCAAACTCATCTGAGGTGGCACCCCCCCAATTGATGGTATAAAGTACTGACAGAAAGTGTACTCTTAGCACTTAACATCCCCCTCTCTATGTTGGATTTGTCGGGATCAGTCAAAAGTGTGGTCTTTTTTTTGAATAAGAGGTCTCTATTAGATAACTCATACTTCCATATTAACTGATCAAAGGACACCATTACATCTCCCTCAAATTAAAGGCCCATGCAAGACACATCCCTAGCTGCTCAATGTTTAAATCCTTAATCTATCATCCCCGGTTGAAAACCCAGCATACCCATTAAAGGTGTAAACAAAGATGTTTTGCCAATATTGCCTTCCCTCTGCCAAATTGCCCTCCATGCTTTAACAGTATTGATGACTATTGGGTTATGGCAATATTCCCTAACTGTCTTCATTTTGTCCAAAAACAACAAACTGGTAAGGGGGCACCTTGCCTGGGAGGCTTCAATATCTGGCCAAATTGAAAGAGGATCCCCACAAACCCAATCACTCATATAGGACAAAAGTGAGCTTAAATGGTAATTTTTAATGTCCGGAAGGTCCACTTCCCCAAACAGTGAGGCAGTTGCTGTTTAACTAATTTAATGAGGGGCCACTTACGATGCCAAATAAAGGTGCTGAACCAACCAGTCTCCTGGAGGTTTGCTTATTGAAAATCAGGGCAAGCATCTGTATAGGGTATAGCAAACGAGGGAGAATATTCATCTTAATAAGCGCTATCTGACCCAACCACAAGATTGGAAGTGCCTCCCATCTTTGAAGGTGTTGTTTAATGTTTTTCAAAATAATTGGATTTGAACAGCTGGTCCAGAACTGGAGTAATGAATATGCCTAAATACACAAAAGCCCCCCCCCCGTGACCACCTAAATGGGAATCTACAGTTGCCCTCAAGACCTAGCTCCTTTGTAAGACCACCTATAGGCATAGCCTCTGATTTAGCAAAATTAATCTTATACCCCGAAAAAGCGCCAAATGCGTGAACGCATTGCATTAGGCGAGGCACTGAAAATGCTGGGTTTGTTAAAACAAAATTAGGACATCGTCTACATACAATGAAATCTTATGTAATTTTTGACTCCACTTCTGGAGCTGATATATTGGGATCTCCACAAATGGCCTCTGTCAATGGTTCAATCACCAATGTAAAAAGCAGCAGTGAACGGGGACAGCCCTGCCGGCTGCCCCTAAAAATATTTAAATTGCTTGATTGTACTCTGTTGGTGATGACCGTCACGAGAGGGCTATCGTAGAGAACCTTTACCCATCTTATAAAGATTTCACCGAAACCAAACCGCTCCTGAGTATAGACAAGGTACGACCACTCAACTCGGTCAAATGCCTTCTCTGCATCTCGAGAAATCACCAGTCCCAGTGTTGACTGTTGTTGGCATGCTTGAATTACATTAAGCAGCCTCCTAACATTATTGGAGGATCTGCAACCCTTTCTGAAGCCCATCTGATTCTCGCTAATAATAGAAGGTAACACACTCTCCAGCCTTAATGCAAGAGTCTTAGAGAGGATTTTAAAGTCTACATTTCAGAATGAGATGGGCTTGTACGAAGCAGTCTTCCAGGTCCTTCCCTTTTTTAAGGATAAGTGAAATATTGACCTCGCTCAGAGAGGCAGGAGACAATTATGACTGTATGAATCATTGAACATATTGAGCATAGGGCCTGACAGTATACTTATAAATTCCTTATAGAATTCGCTGGGAAGTCTGTCAGGACCGGGCACCCTTTCCACTCTGAAGCTGCCTCACAGCTTCTTGCTCTGATAAGGGAGCATTGAGAAAGGATTCTTGTTCAGGAGTCATACCCAGGCGCTTCAGATGTCTATAAAAAAAATCCATTTTGGCTTGACCCTCCTCAGAGTAAAACCTCTGGAACGCCACATTAAGCTTTTTAGAATCACATGTTAAGATTCACAGACTCTTCCCTAATCGGCGTAATGGTTTGTGGGGCACTCCTTTTTTTGGCGAGATACGCTAAGTATTTGCCTGCCTTGTCACCATGCTCTATAACTTTGCTTTGCAAAAACCAGCTGCTTCTTTGCCATCTGCGTGAGCATAAAATTCAATGCAGACCGCAGCGCCGTAATCCTCTGTAGTTTGACCAACGAGGGTATGTCAAAGTAGGCCTTCTCGGCTGCCTTCAACCATGCTTCAAGGAGACATTGCTGCTCACCCTTCTGTTGCTTCCTACTGGCAGAATAGAAAATAACTACCCCCCCCCCTCCCGCCGGCCCAGCATAGGCTTTGGCAGATTCCCAGAGGACAGATGAGCTACCAACCGAGCCTAGGTTGATGTCGAGGAACGCCCGAAATTCCCTAGAGAAATACTCCACAAATGTATTATCCTTGAGGATAAAGGGATCCATTCACCAGTACCTCGAACCCACTGTAATGTCCTTAATCTTAACTATAAAGTATACTGGAGCATGATCAGAGATGGTAAGATTACCAATCCTACAAGATGCCACCAAATCCAGGGTTACCGCAGGGGTCAGAAAAAAATCAATCCCAGTGTGACATCTGTGTGGATTGGAAAAAAACGTGAAATCCCTACCTGTAGGGTGGAGATGCCTCCAAACGTCCAGCAACCGTAACTCCCCACACAGACCCACTAACTGCTTAGTTTGTACAGAGGGTATCGAGGGACCTTTGGGCAACTTGCCTACTGTGGGATTCACGAGACAATTCAAATCTCCTCTATAATGATATGCCGGGACTCAAGACTTATCAGTTTAGAAAAAGCGTTGAACAAAAATTTAAGGGAGGGCAATAAACATTTAAAACACCGTATTCTTCCCCATTTATCAAAGCTTTAAGAATTACAAACCTCCCGTGTGTGTCTTTAACGCTAACAAATTAAATGAGAGATTCTTCCTAATCAATATAGCCACTCGCCTACTTCTGATGCTAAATGATGAAAAATAAACTCCGTCAAAGCCATTCTGCTGTAACTTCAGATGCTCCTGGTCATCTGTGTCTCCTGTAACAAAGCAATATCCACCTTCTCCTTTCTCAGACTCAAGAGTACCTTCTTCCTCTTAATTGGTGAGTGACTTCCCTTGATATTCCAGGTACATCATTTAATCAAGTCATTAGCCATAATCTTCTGCAATAACATTTAAATTCCAGACAGGAGGAACCCCAACCACAAACCGCTGAGCCTTAGTGTCACATGATCCACCAAATATAAAACTACATAAACTGAAACCACTACATTTAACAAATCTACAGAACTATTACAAATTAACAAAACAACAAAAACCAAAAAAACAAACCAACATATGAAGCACCAACAGCGCTGAATAGGGAAACTCATCCCCTGCCCAGAGGGGACAACTACCCATCCCAAACTGCCCATAAGTAGGCATCTAACCATCCCAATCACCTTCACTTCTCCCAGCTAACGTGAATTAAAAAAAAATCCTTTCTTTAAAAAAAAGGGGGAATAAATACCCCACCCATCCTTTGGTATAGCCTAACTTAGAAATTGAAAATGTAATCTCAATTGCCGCCAAATATAGTTTAAACCTAATTATTATCACTAGAGGAAAGGAAAGAAAAATAAAGCTCCAACTGGACTTCCAATGCTTCTTTTACAAAACGATAAACACATACCCAAACAACACTATTTATACATACTAAAATTGTTCAAACTAGGTTAATTTGTCCACAAAGTCTCTTGCCTTCGCCGACAGGTCAAAAGGATGTATGGATCCATCTAAGGTGAACCGTAGTACCACCGGATACCTCAGGGAATACTGAATCCCAAGCTCCCTCAGTCTTCTCTTGACACCGTCGTAAGATTTTTGCTTCTGGATTACCGCCGCCGAGAAGTCCTGAAAGAACATGATCTTACAGCCTTCGTAAATTAGGGCTTTCGGATCCTGTCCCTGGTCTCTGGAAGCTTCCATGACTCCTCTCCTTATCCCGATATGATGGAACCACACCAGAAGAGGGCGAGGATGTTGACCCAGACCCGATCTCCATGCTGCAATCCGGTGAGCCCTCTCTATCTTCAATCCTCTCATGCCAGCTTCCAAGTCAAGAAATTTCGGTAGCCAATCCTCAACAAATTCTGCGGGCCGCTCACCTTCCTTACCCTCAAGCAGAGTGATGATCTGAATGTTTTTTCTCCTGCCCGTTCTCAAGATCATCCACTTTGCCGCGCAAATTACGGACCTGCATCTCCAGGGCTTGAATCCTATCTTTGGATGAACCAGCATCAGCTTCCACCACTGTGACCCTGTGCTCCACCTCATCCGTCCTCTTCGCCAGGTCTCTCAGCTGCTGCTCATGCTTCCGCAGCATGAGAGAGATTGGAGCCAGCTTTTCTTCGATCTGTTCCCCCAACATCACGCAAGATTTTGTGAGCTCGTTCACCAGGGCCTGGAAAGTAATCAACTCTGAGGATCCCGCAGGCTAAACTTTAGACCCGGCCTCGGATGCTCCTCCTCCCTTTTTCGGCATCTCTGGTTGGCTGGAAGCGCAGGTAAGTTAACTTTTAGACGTTTCTTGAGAGTCCACGATCTTCCTGGAGTCCCAAGATGCCGCGATTATCTGGTTTGGGCGGGTTAAAGGTTTGTCCTGCTTGTGCGTCGATAGGGAGCTCTGCAGTGCGATCTTCACAGATCGCCGCCATCTTGGATCCCCTATTTTCTGTGAAACACAATTCGTTAAAACCAAAAAACATCTATCAAGCCAGATTTCAGTCGAGATTTGACTTGCCTGGTAATAACTTCAGCCAGGATCATAACACCGATCCTGAATTGCATGACTTGAGATGAAGTGGTTGACCAATGGAATGGAATGCAATGGATCCCTTCACTGTCAGATGCAGTTGGCAGCATCTGTTGCTTATGTTAATCAATTTCAGTTTATCACTTTACATTGCAGTTTTGTGGTAGTGCATTACAGATGACAGTGTCCTCTGCCAGGTAACCTTCACGAAGACCTTGGTCTGATAAAATGTCAGGGCTCCCTCCTTGATCTTTTGATTGAGTCAAGAGGAATGTAAAGTACTTTATTTGTATGGCTCCACTCCATGTTTTGGCAGGATTTACTCTTTTAGCATTTAACTCTCCAGAAGGTATCCAGAAAGAAATTTTGAAAGATTGCTTTTAATACATCCACTATCTCTAGAGCCATTTCCTTTGAGGCCCTAGGATACAGTCCATAAGTTCTTTTCAGGCTTTAGTTCCATTAGCTTTCATAGTAATCTTTCCCTAGTGATAATAATTGTTTTAAATTCCCTCCTTTTCTTTTGCCTCTTGATTTTCTCTATTCCTAGTATGTTTTCTGTATTTTTCATTGTGAAGACAGATATTAAATACTTTTTCAAAGTCTTCACCAGGCCTATTAATATCTCGAGGGAAAAGAAGTGAAAAGAACTGAGTTGAAGCTTTGAATAGAGACATGCATCAGAATAAAATATTGCTTGAAGGCTTGTCTGTTCTTTTCCTCTATTTTTTAGCCTTCTATCTTTCATGCTCTGTAAACTTGAATTCACCCAAAGGTCTGCTGGCCATATACTGACTAGCGCTGAGTTCAAATTACAGACCTACATTGGCTCACAGTGTTGGCTTGAGGAAAATGTTTTGAGGTGGGTTGTGGTCAGAATCAACCGCCGTTATTTCTTTTGAGTACATTGATGAAAATGTTCACATGTAAAGACAATGGCCAGGCATCTGTCATAGTATTTCAACAAGTGCTGCCACCGTTAGTTGCTTGTCTTAAGTGAACACTACTTCTTGTTCTAATGCAAATGTACACCCTTAGATATGAGTTATAGAGTCATAGAGATGTACACCATGGAAACAGATTCTTCAGTCCAATTCATCCATGCCAACAAGTTATCATAAATTAATCACAGAGTCAGAATCCCTACAATGTGGAAACAGGCCATTAGCCTCAACAAGTCCCACCTATCTGCTCCAACCTCCCCACTAATCAATCACAGCTACCTCCTACCTGCACCCACCTTTCTCCCAGCCCCACCACCTCACTCTATTTACGTTTCAGCCCCCTTGCTCCTCCCTGACCTGAAACGTCAATTCCCTTCTCCTCTGATATTGCTGACCCACTATGCTTTTTACAGCTCCACTCTTTATCCATGCCGACTCTCCAGCATCTGCAATTCTCACTATCTTCAGCTATCTCAATACACTACCCTCAGTCCCATGCACTTTAATTTTACATGCTAATTTCTCATGTGGGACCATATTGAAAGCTCTCTGAAAGTGCAAATGAACCAAATCCACTGTCTCCCCCTCATCAACTCTATTAGAATCATAGAATCCCTACAGAGTGGCTCAACAAGTCCACAGCAACCATCCAAAGAGTAACCCACCCAGACCCATTCCCTTATCCTATTACTCAACACTTACCTCTGACTAATGCATCTAGCTGACACATCTCTGAACACTAGTTCCATTTGCCAGCGTTTGGTCCACATCCTTCTAAACGCTTCCTATTCACATACGCATCCAGATGCCTTTTAAATGTTGTATTTGTACCCAACTCTATCACTTCCCTGGCAGTTCATTCCATACATACACCACCGCTGCATGAAAAAAGTTGCTCTTCAAGTCCCTTTTAAATCTGTCCCCTCTCACTTTAAACCTATACCTTCTAGTTTTGGACTCTCCTACCTTGGGGAAAAGACCTTGTCTATTTACCCTATCCATGCGCCTCTTGAATTTATAAACCTCTATAAGGTCACCCTTCAGCCTCTGACACTATAGGGAAAATAGCCCCAGCCTGTTCAGTCTGTCCCCATAGCCAAACCCTGGCAACATGCTTGTAAATCTTTTCTCTTTCAAGTTTAACAACCTCTTTCCAAAGAGACCAGAATTGAACACAGTATTCCAAAAGTGGCTTCACTAATGTGCACAGCCACAACATGACCTCCCAACTCCTATGTCAATGCATTGACCAATAAAGGTAAGCGTACCAAACATCATTTTCAATATCCTTGAGACTTCACTTTCAAGGAACTATGAATCTGCACTCCAAGGTCCCTTTATTCAACAACACTCCCCAGGACCTGACTAAGTGTATAAGTCCTGCCCTGATTTGTCTACCAAAATGTAGTACCTCACATTTATCCAGATTAAACTCCATCTGCCACTCCTTGTCCCATCATCCCATCTGATCAAGGTCTCGTTGTACTCTGCGATAATGTGCTTTGCTGTCCATGACACCACCAATTTTGGTGTCATCTGCAAATTTACTAACCATACCTCTATATTCACATCCAAATGATTTATATAAATGACAAAAAGCAGTGGACCCAGCACCAATCCTTGTGGCACACCACTGCTCACAGGCTTCCAGTCCAAAAAGCAACCCTCCACCACAACTCTCTGTTTCCTACCTTCTAGCCAATTCTGTCTCCAAATGGCCAGTTCTCCCTGTATCCCATGTGATCATAACGTTTCACATTCCACTAACAAACTGGGCAAGAATTTTGCCACAGAGCTGACGAGTCATCGCTGCATCTATCATCTTTGCAGAATCCAGGTGAAGATCTTTCACTTTCAGTACATGACCAACATACTTGACTTTGGGTATCTTTAATTGGAATTTCATCTTAGAGTCATAGAGATGTACAGCATGGAAACAGACCCTTCGGTTCAACCTGTCCATGCCGACCAGATATCCCAACCCAATCTAGTCCCACCTGCCAGCACCCAGCCCAAATCCCTCCAAACCCTTCCTATTCATATACCCATCCAAATGCCTCTTAAATGTTGCAATTGTACCAGCCTTCACCACATACTCTGACAGCTCATTCCATACACGTACCACCCTCTGCGTGAAAAAGTTTCCACTTAGGTCTCTTTTGTATCTTTCCCCTCTCACCCTAAACCTATGCCCTCTAGTTCTGGACTCCCCTACCCCAGGGAAAAGACTTTGTCTATTTATCCTATCCATGCCCCTCATAATTTTGTAAACCTCTATAAGGTCACCCCTCAGCCTCCACCACTCCAGGGAAAACAGCCCCAGCCTGTTCAGCCTCTCCCTATAGCTCAAATTCTCCAAACCTGGCAACATCCTTGTAAATCTTTTCTGAACCCTTTCAAGTTTCACAACATCTTTCCGATAGGAAGGAGACCAGAATTGCACGCAATATTCCAACAGTGGCCTAACCAATGTCCTGTACAGCCGCAACATGACCTCCCAACTCCTGTACTCCATACTCTGACCAATAAAGGAAAGCATACCAAACGCCTTCTTCACTACCCTATCTACCTGCAACTCCACTTTCAAGGAGCTATGAACCTGCACTCCAAGGTCTCTTTGTTCAGCAACACTCCCTAGGACCTTACCATTAAGTGCATAAGTCCTGCTAAGATTTGCTTTCCCAAAATGCAGCACCTCGCATTTATCTGAATTCAACTCCATCTGCCCATTGGCCCATCTGGTCAAGATCCTGTTGTAATCTGAGGTAACCCTCTTCGCTGTCCACTACACCTCCAATTTTGGTGTCATCTACAAACTTACTAACTGTACCTCTTATGATCGCAGCCAAATCATTTATGTAAATGCCAAAACGTAGAGGACCCAGCACCGATCCTTGTGGCACTCCACTGGTCACAGGCCTCCAGTCTGAAAAACAACCCTCCACCACCACCCTCTGTCTTCTACCTTTGAGCCAGTTCTGTATCCAAATGGCTAGTTCTCCCTGTATTCCATGAGATTTTACCTTGCTCACCAGTCTCCTATGGGGAACCTTGTCGAACACCTTACTGAAGTCCATATAGATCACATCTACTTCTCTGCCCTCTTCAATCTTCTTTGTTATTTCTTCAAAAAACTCAATCAAGTTTGTGAGACATGATTTCCCCATGCTCAAAGCCATGTTGACTATCCCTAATGACTCCTTGCCTTTCTAAACTCTCTACCGCCCTTCTTAAACAGTGGCACCACGTTTGCCAACCTCTAGTCTTGTTCTGTTTCAGGTTCACCTGGTGAGCTCTGTCAAGTACTTGTACTAGATTTTGATCATGGATAACAATGACTTCATCAATTGTGTCTTGGCATTCATAAACTTGCAGAGCTTTCACTCTGAGATGTCACTAATTATTTCATGTTGCCTGCATTGAAATTCTTCTGGAGTAGTGGAAATGCAAAACAGCATCTGTAACCATTTGCATTACCTGAAGCGCACCCAGAATGTGATTAGAAAGTGTTGCTTTCATCCAATTTCACTTGGCAGCAACAAGCTTTTATTTGGTGAAATTCCTTCAACTGTTGTAATGGGGTAATGAGCTGTGTTCAGGGTTTTATTTATAACTTCAGACAATACTTGCTCTACCTTTCAAGGATATTTCACTGCCACTATGCTACTAATTCATTCTGCAAGAGTTGTCGCTTTCTTAATTATTCACTTCTTTTCCAGTGAAGTGAATCTTGATTTCCAGGCTAGTTTGAGATCATCTGGGATGTTTCTTGGTAGATGTAGAATTGGTCTTGCATTCTCAACTGCTTCAGGATAATATTGTCCTGGAAGACATCCTAACCCTGTAAACACATTATTATACCCCTCTTGGATCTGTTCTGTAGTCAATGGTCTAGTGTGCCACAGAACATTGTAAATTTGATTTTTGCCCATTCAAGGTTACCAGTCCAAGCTTGCTGTGCCTGAGGTAAATGGTATTTGCTTGGTATCTAAGAGCTGGAACTTCAGATCCTCATCTATGTTGTTGTAATGGGCCTGCAGAGTAATCTGTCCTCTGAGCATGAGTATTGTGCATCATATAGCTTCAATGTTACTTGGGAGAGCTTCATTTTGAAACTCCAATTTGCACCATTCACTCAGGTCATTGCATGAAGTGCTCAGCTAACACTTTACTTTGACCTGATGTTCTCCTTCGGCAGTCTTATTTTAGCAGCCGAGAGTATGGTGCTGTAAAGGCATAGCTGGTCAGGCAGCATCCGAAAGCAGGAGAATCGATGTTTCTGGCATATACTCTTCATGAGGAATGAGGCTTATGGGCCGGGGGGCGCTGAGAGATAGATGGGAAGGGGGTGGGTTGGGGTAAGGTAACTGAGAATGCAATAGGTAGATGAAGGTCAGGGAGAAGGTGATAAGTAGGAGAGGAGCAGATAGATGGGAACGGTGGTGGACAGGTCAGGAGGGCGGTGCCAAGTTGTAGGCTTGGGACTGAGATAATGTGGGGGTGAGGGGAAATGAGGAAACTGTTGAAATCAACATTGATCCCGTGTGGTTGCAGGATCCCAAGATGGAATATGAAGTGTTCTTCCTCCAGGTGGAGAGTGGTAACAGTTTGGCGATGAGGTGGCCCAGGACCTACAAGTCCTTGACGGAGTGGGAGGGGGAATTGAATTGTTAGGTCACAGGGCGGTGGGGTATGTTGATGTGGGTGTCCCAGAGATGTTCTCTGAAACGATCTACAAGTAGGCATCCTGTCCCCGATGTAGAGAGAACCACATCGGGTGCAACTGATACAATAGATGACATTGGCGGAAGTGCAGGTAAATTTCTGTCGCATGTGGAAGGATCTTTTAGGGCCTTGGATGAGATGAGGGGAGTGGTATGGGCGCAGGTTTGGCACTTCCTGCGGTGGCAGGGGAAGGTGCTGGGAGTGGGGTGTGAGCTGGTGGGGGAGGGGGGAAAATGGTCTTTACGGAACGCTGATAGGTGTGGGGAGGGAAATATATCTCTGGCGGTGGGATCCGTTTGTAGGTGGCGGAGGATGATATGACGTATGTGGAGGTTGGTGGGGTGGAAGTTAAGGACCATGGGGTTCTATCCTTGTTGAGTTGGGAGGAGTTGGGTTCAAGTGTGCTGGTGCGGGAAGTGGAGGAGATACACTGGAGGGCATTGTCGACCACGTGGAAAGGGAACTTGCGATCTTGGAAGAAGGACATCATCTGGGATTTTCCAAGGTGGAATTGGTCATCCTGGGATCAGATGCGGTGGAGGTGGAGGAATTAGGAATACGGGTAGCGTTTTTACAAGAGGTAGTGTGGGAGCAGGTGTAATCTAGGTAGCTGTGGGAATCGGTGGGCTTGTAGTAGATGCCAATGGTTAGTTGGTCACTGGAGATGGAGAGGTCCAGGAAGGGGAGGGAGGTGTCCGGAATGGTCCAGGTAAATTTGAGGTCAGGGTGAAAGGTGTTGGTTAAGTAGATTAACCTCCTCGTGGGAGCACGAGGTAGTACCAATACAGTCATCGATATAGCAGAGGAACAGATGGGGGTGGTGCCAGTGTAACGGCGGAAGATGGACTGTTCCATGTACCCAACAAAGAGGCAATCATTGCTGGGTCCCATGAGGGTGCCCATGGCTACCCCTATGGTTTGGAGGAAGTGGGAGTATTGGAAGGAGAAGTTGTTAAGGACGAGGACCAGTTCAGCCAGGCGGATAAGGGTGTCGTTGGAAGGGTACTGGTTGGGATGGCATGAGAGGAAGAAGTAGAGGGCATAGAGGACTTTGTTGTGGCGGATGGATGTGTACAGGGACTGGATGTCCATGGTGAAGATGAGGCATTAGGGGAACGAAAATCTTGGAGGAGATGTAGGTCGTGGGTGGTATCCCAAATGTAGGTAGGGATTTTCTGGACTGAGGGGGCAAGACGGTGTCAAGGTAGCAGAGATTACTTCAGTGGGACAGGAGCAGACTAAGACAATGTGTCAACTGGGGAAGTCAGGCATGCAAATCTTTGGTAGCAGGTAGAATCGGGTGGTGCGGGGTTCACAGACAATGAGGTTGGAGGCTGTGGATGGGTGATCCCAGAGATGATGAGGTTGTGGATGGTCTGGGAGATGATGGTTTGGTGGTGGGAAGTGAGGTCGTGGTCAAGGAGGCAGTAGGAGGTGGTGTCTGAAAGTTGGCGTCTGGCATCAGTGGTGTAAAGGTCAGTGTGGCAAACTACTACTGTGCCCACATTGTCTGCGGGTTTGATGGTGAGGTTGGGGTTGCAGTGGAGGGCTGCACATTGTGAGGGCGGATTGTTGGAGTGGGTGAGAAGGGCGGACGGTTTGAGGTGGTCGCTGTCATGGCGGCAGTCAGAAATGAAGAGAGAGAGAGATAAAGAAAGAAAGGTCAGAGCACAGAACCAGATAAATGGATTTTAAGCGTGGCTTTAAAATAAGTCTGCAGTAGTGAATAGAGAGGGTTCTTTCTGGATTGTATGTTTTATTGAGCTATGTCTCTTGATTAAACTTAAAATGTAAGCCATTAGTATTAATTTAACCTGGAGCAGTGTTTTGTAGAGTGAATAAGACACTGCTATTTTCTGGGTCTGTAGTTTGAAAGAAGCAAAAATGGCTCTTCGTAGAGTGATATGTTCTTCTTGTCGGATGTGGGAGTTTAGAAAGAGTTTACGGGTTACTGAGATTACATCTACAATAAATGCCGTTGGTTGCAAATCCTATCAGATCGAATGGATCAGTTGGAGAGGCAGTTAGAGGCAATGAGGAATTTACAAGAGCAAGGGGATTTGATAGATGGCAGTTATAGGAAGGGGGGAAAGTCTCAGATACAGTCACATTGATGGGTTAACTCCAGGAAAGATAAGAGAGGTAGGCAGGTAGTGCAGGAGTCTTCTGTGGCTATACCCATTTCAAACAAATATGCTGTTTTGGAAAATGAAGGGGGTGATGGACACTCAGGAGTATGTAGCACGACCAGCCAAGTTTCTGGTATTGAGACTGGCTCGAATGTAATGAGAGATACGTCGGGTTCCAAGCAAACGATTGTGTGAGGGGACTCTCTAATCCAAGGTACAGGACAGATGTTTCTGTGGCCAGCAGCAAAAAATCAGAATGGTGTGTTGCTTCCCTGGTGCCAGGATCAAGGATGTCTCAGAGAGGATGCAGATTGTTTTCAAGGGGGAGAGGGATCAGGAGGTCACTGTAAACATTGGAACCAACGACATAGGAAGGGAAAAGGTTGAGATTCTGAAGGGAGAATACAGGGAGTTAGGCAGGAATTTAAAAAAGGAGGTCCTCGAGAATAGTAATATCGAGATTACACCTAATGCTACCAGCTAGTGAGGGCAGGAATAGGAGGATACAGCAGATGAATGAATGGCTGAGGAGCTGCTGTACAGGAGAACGATTCACATTTTTGGATCATTGGAAGCTGTTTTGGGGTAGCAGTGACTTGTACAAGAAGGACGGATTGCACCTAAATTGGAAGGGGACTAATATATGGTAGGGAGATTTGCTAGAGCTGCTCGGGAGGATTTAAACTAGTAAGGTAGGGGGGTGGGACCCAGGGAGATAGTGAGGAAGGATTTCAATCTGACACTGACACTGGCGAGTCAAACAGTCAGGGCAGGCAGGAACAAAGCATAGAACAAGGTAGGACTGATAAATTAAATTGTATTTATTTCAATGCAAGAGGCCTAACAGGGAAGGCAGATGAACTCAGGGTATGGTTAGGAACATGGGACTGGGATATCATAGTAATTACAGAAACATGGCTCATGGGAGGACTGGCAGTTGAATGCTCCAAGAAGGACAGAAAGGGAGGCAAGAGAGGAGGGGGAGTGGTGTTTTGATAAGAGATAGCATTACAGCTGTACTTAGGGAGATATTCCCAGAAATACATCCAGGGACGTTATTTGGGTGAAACTGAGAAATAAGAGGGTGATGGTCACCTTATTGGGATTGTATTACAGACCTCCTAATAGTCAGAGGGAAATTGAGAAACAAATTTGTAAGGAGATCTCAGTTATGTGCAAGAATAATAGGGTGTTTATGGTAGGGCATTTTAACTTTCCAAACATAGACTGGGACTGCCATAGTGTTAAGGGTTTAGATTAGATTAGATTAGATTACTTACAGTGTGGAAACAAGCCCTTCGGCCCAACAAGTCCACACCGACCCGCCGAAGCGTGACCCACCCAGGCCCATTCCCCTAAATTTACCCCTTCACCTAACACTAAGGGCAATTTAGCATGGCCAATTACCTAACCTGCACATTTTTGGATTGTGGGAGGAAGCCCACGCAGACACGGGGAGAACGTGCAAACTCCACACAGAGAGTCGCCTGAGGTGGGAATCGAACCCGGGTCTCTGGCGCTGTGAGATGGAGAGGAATGTGTGTACAGTTAAGTGTGTACAAGAAAATTTTCTGATTCAGTATGTGAATGTACCTATTAGAGAAGGTGCAAAACTTGACCTACTCTTGGGAAATAAGGCTGGGCAGGTGACTGAGGTGTCAGTGGGGAAGCACTTTGGGCCCAGCGACCATAATTCTATTAGTTTTAAAATAGTGATGGAAAAGGATAGACCAGATCTAAAAGTGGAAGTTCTAAATTGGACGAAGGCCAATTTTGATGGTATTAGGCAAGAACCTTCAAAAGCTGATTGGGCACGGATGTTCACAGGTAAAGGGATGGCTGGAAAATGGGAAGCCTTCAGAAATGAAATAACGAGTGTCCAGAGAAAGTATATTCCTGTTAGGGTGAAAGGAAAGGCTGGTAGGTATAGGGAATGCTGGATGACTAAAGAAATAGAGGGATTGGTTAAGAAAAAGAAGGAAGCATACGTCCGGTATAGACAGGATAGATCGAGTGAATCCTTAGAAGAGTATAAAGAAAATAGGAGCATACTTAAGAGGGAAATCAGGAGGGCAAAACGGGGACATGAGATAGCTTTGGCAAATAGAATTAAGGAGAATCCAAAGGGTTTTTACAAATACATGAATGACAAAAGGGTAACTAGGGAGAGATTAGGGCCCCTCAAAGATTAGATTACTTACAGTGTGGAATCAGGCCCTTCGGCCCAACAAGTCCACACCGACCCTCCGAAGAGCAACCCACCCAGATCCATTCCCCTACATTTACCCCTTCACCTAACATTACGAGCAATTTATCATGGCCAATTCACCTAATATGCACATTTTTGGACTGTGGGAGGAAACCATAGCACCCGGAGGAAACCCACGCAGACACTGGAAGAACGTGCAAACTCCAAACAGACAGTTGCTGGAGGCACTGTGAGGCAGCAGTGCTAACCACTGTGCCACTGTCCTGCCCATGAGGATCAGCAAGGCGGCCTTTGTGTGGAGCCACAGGAGATGGGGCAGATACTAAACAAGAATTTTGCATCTGTATTTACTGTGGAAAAAGACATGGAAAATATAGAATGTAGGGAAATAGATGGTGACACCTTGAAAAATGTCCATATTACAGAGGAGGAAGTGCTGGATGTCTTGAAACGCATAAAAGTGGATAAATCCCCAGGACCTGATCAGGTGTACCCTAGAACTCTGTGGGAAACTAGAGAAGTGATTGCTGGGCCTCTTACTGAGATATGTGTGTCATCAATAGTCACAGGTGAGGTGCCAGAAGACTGGAGGTTGGCTAACATGATGTCACTGTTTAGGAAAGGTGGTTAGGACAAGTCAGGGAAATATAGACCAGTGAGCCTGATGTCTGTGGTGGGCAAGTTGTTGAAGGGAATCCTGGGGGACAGGATATACATGTATTTGGAAAGGCAAGGACTGATTAGGGATAGTCAACATGGCTCTATGCATGGGAAATCATGTCTCACAAACTTGATTGAGTTTTTTGAAGAAGTAACAAAGTGGATTGATGAGGGCAGAGCAGTAGATATGATCCAAATGGACTTCAGTAAGGCATTCGACAAGGTTCCCCATGGGAGACTAATTAGCAAGGTTAGATCTCATGGAATACAGGGAGAACCAGCCATTTGGATACAGAACTGGCTCAAAGGTAGAAGACAGGATGGTGGTGGTGGAGGGTTGTTTTTCAGACTGGAGGCCTGTGACCAGTGGAGTGCCACAAGGATTGATGCTAGATCCAGTACTTTTTATCATTTATATGAATGATTTGGATGTGAGCATAAGAGGTATATTTAGTAAGTTTGCTGATGACACCAAAATTGGAGGCGTAGTGGACAACGAAGAAGGTTACCTCAGATTACAACGGGATCTTGATCAGATGTGCCAATGGGCTGAGAAGTGGCAGATGGAGTTTAATTTAGATAAATGTGAGGTGTTGCATTTTTGGCAAGCAAATCTTAGCAGGACTTATACACTTAATGGTAAGGTCTGAGGGAGTGTTTCTGAACAAAGAGACCTTGGAGTGCAGGCTCATAGCTCCTTGAAAGTGGAGTCGCAGGTAGATAGGATAGTGAAGGTGGCGTTTGGCATGCTTTCCTTTGTTGGTCATAGTATTGAGTACAGGAGTTGGGAGGTCATGTTGCGGCTGTACAGGACATTGGTTAGGCCACTTCTGGAATATTGCGTGCAATTCTGGTCTCCTTCCTATCGGAAAGATGTTGTGAAACTTGAATGGGTTCAGAAAAGATTTACAAGGATGTTGCCAGTGTTGGAGAATTTGAGCTATAGAGAGAGGTTGACTAGGCTGGGTTGTTTTTCCTGTAGGTTGGAGGCTGAGGGGTGACCTTATAGAGGTTTATAAAATCATGGGGGTCAGGGATAGGATAAATAGACAAAGTCTTTTCCCTGGAGTGCGCGAGTCCAGAACTAGAGGGCAAGGATTTAGGGTGAGAGGGGAAAGATATAAAAGAGACCTAAGAGGCAACTTTTTCACTCAGAGGGTGGTGCGTGTACGGAACAAGCTGCCAGAGGAAGTAGTGGAGGCTGGTACATTTGCAACATTTAAAAGGGTTCTGCATGGGTATATAAATAGTAAGGGTTTGGAGGGATATGAGCCAGGTGCTGGCAGCTGGGACTAGATTGGGTTGAGATATCTGGTCGGCAATTCTGGTCTCCTTCCTATCGGAAAGATGTTGTGAAACTTGAAAGGGTTCAGAAAAGATTTACAAGGATGTTGCCAGGGTTGGAGGATTTGAGCTATAGGGAAAGGCTGAACAGGCTGGGGCTATTTTCCCTGGAGTGTCGAAGACTTGAGGGGTGCCCTTATAGAGGTTTACAAAATTGTGAGGGGCATGGATAGGGTAAATAGGCAAAGTCTTTTCCCTGGGGTTGGGGAGTCCAGAACTAGAGGGCGTAGGTGAGAGGGGAAAGATATAAAAGAGACCTAAGGGGCAACCTTTTCACACAGAGCGTGGTACATGTATGGAATGAGCTGCCAGAGGAAGTGGTGGAGGCTGGTACAGTTGTAACATTTAAGAGGCATTTGGATGGGTATATGAATAGGAAGTGTTTGGAGAGATGTGGACCAGGTGCTTGCAGTGGGACTGGATTGGTTTGGGATATCTGGTCGGCATGGACGGGTTGGACCGAAGGGTCTGTTTCCATGCTGTACATCTCTATGACTCTGACTCTGTGACTAAAATTTTCTTCACATTGATTTAATTGATGATTGGTTATTGCAAACACATCATTTGAACCCAATTAAAAGGCTAAAAATACCTTAATACCCAATGTTTATGTAACGAGATCTGCAAAATTGGTATTTAAATAAATAGCAAGTTGAAAATGCAAATCTGTAAGAAAGTGGCTAGAAAAGCAGTAAAGGAAGTATGTTAATTAGAAAGAAAATGGCTCCTGGAAGGACAGAAGCAAGCTAGTGAGATGAACAGTTATATTTGTATTCTACAAGATGGAAAATTATAGGCCAATTAGCCTAACCTCGGTTGTTGGTAAAATTCTAGAATCCATCATTAAGGATGAGGTTTCTAAATGCTTGAAAGAGCAGGTTTGGATTAGAACAAGTCAACATGGATTTAGTAAGGGGAGGTCGTGCCTGACAAACCTGTTGGAGTTCTTTGAAGAGTTGAGAAGTAGATTAGACTGGGGAAACCCAGTGGATGTGGTCTACCTCGACTTCCAAAAGGCCTTTGATAAGGTGCCACACGGGAGGCTGCTGAGCAAGGTGAGGGCCCATGGTGTTCGAGGTGAGCTACTGGTATGGATTGAGGATTGGCTGTCTGACAGAAGACAGAGAGTTGGGATAAAAGATTATTTTTCAGAATGGCAGCCGGTGAAAAGCGGTGTCCCGCAGGGTTCAGTGTTGGGGCCGCAGCTGTTCACATTATATATTAATGATCTGGATGAAGGGACTGGGGGCATTCTAGCGAAGTTTGCCGATGATACAAAGTTAGGTGGACAGGCAGGTAGTAAATAATGGCATCATGTTAGCCAAACTCCAGTCTTCTGGCACCTCACCTGTGACTATCGATGATACAAATATATCAGTAAGAGGCCCATCAATCACTTCCCTGGCTTCCCCCAGAGTTCTTGGGTATACCTGATCAGGTCTTGGGGATTTATCCACTTTTATGTGTTTCAAGACATCCAGCATTTCCTCCCCTGTAACATGGACATTTTTCAAGATGTCACCATCTATTTCCCTACACTCTACATCTTCCATGTCCTTCTCCACAGTAAACACAGATGCAAAATACTCATTTAGTATCTGCCCCATCTCCTGTGGCTCCACACAAAGGCTGCCTTGCTGATCTTTGAGGGGCCCTATTTTCTCCTTCGCTACCCTTTTGTCCTTAACGTATTTGTAAAAACCCTTTGGATTCTGCTTAACCCTATTTGCCAAAGCTATCCCATATCCCCCTTTCCCCCCCCGATTTCCCTCTTAAGTCTACTCCTACTGCCTTTATACTCTTCTAAGGATTCATTCGATCTCTGATATCCATACCTGACATATGCTTCCTTCTTTTTCTTAACCTAACCCTCAATTTCTTTAGTCATCCAGCATTCCCTACACCTACCAGCCTTCCCTTTCATCCTAACAGAATATACTTTCTCTGGACTCTCATTATCTCATTTCTGAAGGCTTCCCATTTTCCAGCTGTCCCTTTACCTGCAAACACCTCCCCTCAATCAACTTTTGAAAGTTCTTGCCGAACACCGTCAAAATTAGCCTTCCTCCAATTTAAAACTTCAACTTTTAGACCTGGTCTATCCTTTTCCTTCACTATTTTAAAACTAATAGAATTATGGTCACTGGCCCCAAAATGCTCCCCCACTGATACCTTAGTCACCTGCCCTGTCTTATTTTTCAAGAGTAGGTCATGTATTGCACCTCCTCCAGTAGGTACATCCACATATTGAATCAGAAAATCTTGTACATATTTAACAAATTCCACTTTATCTAAATCCTTAACACTATGGCAGTCCCAGTCTATGTTTGGTAAGTTAAAATCCCCTACCATAACCACACTATTATTCGTACAGATAACGGAGATCTCCTTACAAATTTGTTGCTCAATTTCCCGCTGACTGTTAACACAAACCCAATAAGCTTTACATGCTTTTCATCGCCTTAACTTAAAATCCTTAACTTTCCTTTCTCCTGTTCTCCAACCTGATAACTTACACCCTTTCTATTGCCTGTGAGCTGTAGAAACCCTTTCTGTGATTTTTCTCTTTACTTGCCCTTCAGAAATCCTTAATTCAATATCTAGCATCCTATGCATTCCTTATTCCCAACATGGAAAAGTTACTCTGGTTTTCTGTGTGCCAGCAAATCAAGGAATATTTCTCTCTGCAGTGGAAAAAGGTAGTTGAGACTGTCTTTCAAGGATTTTGTTCCGATTTCAACTCCAGGGAATATAAATGATATATATCTCTGAAGAAGGGTCCACCTTCTTCAAAACATTTAACATTGTTTCTCTCTTCACAGCTGCTGCCAGCCCTGCTGAATTTCTCCAGGAATTTCTGTTTTTGTTTGTAATATACTGTATATGATGGTCTGGGAATAGGCTATTTCCACTGTAGCTTAATTTAGTTTGCTCATTTATGTAAAGGAGAAGACACTGGTATCCTACTCCAACCAAAGCAGAATGTATTGATGGCTTATAAAGAAACTTGCAACTCAAGAAGAACATTCAACCCATCAGACTTCTGTTGGCTCTTTAAAAGAAAAGATGTGCTTAATGCCACATTTTCTGGCTTGTAATTAAAACATGAAAACACACCCTTCATAAATAATAAAAGAAGGGTCCTTAACCTGGACCACTCAGGTTTTCTAATGAAAGTAAATGTGGACTGTAAACATAGACTCTCAGAAATTTTTACATTACATGAAACCACCCAGATAATTAATAGAAGAAATACTTGATCAGCCAAGTAACCTAAAATTTTAGTAAACACTATTTCGTAACTTCATTGGAAGGATATAATGTTATTGCATCTGCTTTCATAACCATAATTTTCCCTGAAGGCAAGGCTAGACAAAAGCAGGAATAGAGACAAGAGCTCTGATATTTATGGATGTATGAGAAAGTAGTGTTGGGAAGGAACGGTGGCAGAAAAGACAAAATATGAAGAGCATAGGTTATGCTGAATTTTCTGTGTTTCCTAGCCAGCAGCTCGTCAGATTTTGAGGATTGCTGACTGTATGACAGGAAAACTTATAGTGGTAGGCTGCAGCTGAGAAGCAGAGAGGAGGGAGGGAAATACTGTAGATTGCAGCATATTGGGATGGGAACAGGATTGTGATTTGAGGGGCTAGAGTTAACTATGCTAGGTCAACAAAAGCATTGGAGAGACACAAACCTGATGGATCCCAAGACTCACTATTCTTTAGTTACTGGGTTTCCTGAAAAAAACTAAGAATTCACTTGTTAAACTTAAAAACTTGTTAGTCAGGCCAAGTCCTATCAGCTCCAGGACATCTCTGCAAGCTTTCCTCAGGGTAGTGTCTTCAGCACAATCATCTTTAGGTGTTTCATCAATGATCTTCCCTCTGTCACAAGGTCAAAGGTGGGGATGTTTGCTGATGATTGCACAATGTTCAGACGGTTTGGTTCTTATGATGGAGGGAAGATTATTGATGAAGCAGCTGAAGATGGTTGACTCTAGGACACTATCTTGAGGAACTTCTGTAATGGTGTCCTGAAGTCAAGAAGATTGACCTGCAACAACTGCAACCACGTTCTTTGCGCTAGGTATGAATCCAGCCTGCAGAGAATTTTTCTCCTGATCCCTACAGACATTTCTATGGCTTTGAGATACTACACTGGGTCAAATGCTGCCTTGATGTCAATGGCAATCATTCCTGCCTCAACGTTAGAGTTCATGTTTTTGTCCATGTTTGGAATAGGGGTGTAATGAGGTCAGGATGGATGCCAACTCTGATCCCAGAGAGTACCACTATAAGTATTCCTCCATCTGAGAAAGAATCATTGACGGCTTCTCTGATTCATGCCACTCAGCTGATTCAGTATTTATGTTGCTATTTTCCTTTTTAACCCATGAATTCAACTCTGCTTACATATCTGTTGTGCAGCACTTTGTCAAATGCATTTTGGAACTTCACGTACACTATATATTCTTTGCCAAGTCATAAAGAAACTCAAGCACATTAGAAGCAGAATATTAGTTAAACACAATTCTCCCTTAACAAATCCATATTGGGGTTCCTTTAACCCCATATTTGCCTGTGTCGTTATTCATTTTTGTCTTAAATTATTGTTTCCAATGGCTTTCCAAATGCTAAGGAAAAATAGTCTGATTTGTAGTTTCTGGGCTTATCCCCACATTCTTTTTAAACAAGGCTATAACATGTGCAAATCTCCAGTCCACTGGAATCATGCCTATACCTACAAAGGATTGGGAAATTATGATCAGTGTTTCATAATTTCCATTCTTGGTTCCCACCTTGGATACAGCTCATGAAGTCCAGAAGTCCTGGACTTCCAAAAGGTATTTAACAACATACCTCACAAAAGGTTAAGTCATAAGACTTCATGGTGTTGGAGATAGTATATTGACTTGGATGTAGAATTGGCTCATAGGCAGGAATGCAAGTGTGGAAAGGGGTTCTTTTTCAGGTTGGCAACCTGTGACCAATAAGGTTCCACAGGAATCAGTGCTGGGACCGCAACTGTTTACAATATGCATTAATGACTTGGATGAAAAAAGTGAATGTACGGTAGCCAAATATGCTGATTACATAAAAATAGCTGGAAAGGCAAGAGGGATACAAATAGTTTATACAGGATATTGATAGATTAAGTGACTATGCAAAAAGTTGGCAAATGGGATATATAATGTGGAGAAAATTGTTAATTTTGGAAAGGGAAACAAAACTACACAGTACTATTTAAATGGCGAAAAACTGTAGAAAGCTGCCATAAAAAAAGACTTGGAGGTACTTGTGCATGAAACACATAGGTGCAGCAGGTAATCAGAAAGACTAATGGAATTTTGGTTCTTATTTAAAGGGAGTTGGAGTAGATGAGGAGGAAACTCTTATGACAACTGTACAAGATACTACTGAGACCACATTTGGAATACTGAGAGCAGTTTTGGTCACCTTATTTACAGAAATATATTAAATCGTTGGAGATAGTTCAGAGAAGGTTTCCTATGAAGGAAATGTCTTATGAACAAAGGCGAAACAGACTGGGACTCTCCTCGTTGGAATTTAAAAGAATGAGATGTGATCCTGATGAGACTTACAGGATTTTTAAGGGGCTTGACAGGGTAAATGCTGAAAGGACACTTCTCTTCATGGGACAGTCTAGGATCAGAGAGCAGAGACTCAGAATAAAAGCGTGCCAATTTAAGATTGAGGTCAGGAGGAATTTCCTTTCTCAGAAGATAGAGTGTCTTCAGAATACTTTGCCATTGAGAACTTTTGAGGGCAGAATCCTGTGTCTATTTAAGGCTGAGATAGATAGATTCATGATCAATAGGGGAATCAAGGGAAAGGAGAGGAAAGTGGATGTGAGGCCTGTCAAATCAGCCATGATCCTGTTAAACAGCCTCCTTAATTTTAAAATCAGTAAATCTAACTAACTTTTCTTTCTCTATAACTTAGGGCTGCCTCCTTTTCCGTGGAAAGAACAGGTGCAAGTACTCAAACAGAACTTTAGCTATGGTCTTGCCTCTGTGCACTCCTTTAGGTCAATGATCAGTTCCACTTTTTCATTTTTTAATATTTATTCAAAGGCTGTTAGTAATCCTGTTATCTTCACTGCCAACCCCTTTCATACTCTCCATTTGTTTGTATGATTTGTTTCAATTCCCTCAATCTTTTATATTGAGCTGATCTTAAATTTTGCGATCCAGCTGATATGAATATTTGGTACCTTTTTTCTGCTTCATTTTACTTTCTATTCTTTTGTCCTCCAGTAAGCTTGCATGGCTTTTTTTCATGAAGGGATTGTATTCAAACGACCTCCTCTTATTTTTCAGTTACAAATTTGGCTCCCAATCTCCGATTCTAACTTATCTGGACCAAGTTAAAAATCACACAACACCAAGTTATAGTCCAGCAGGTTTAATTGGAAGCACACTAGCTTTCGGAGCATCGGTCCTTCATCAAGTAATAGTGGAGGGCTCAATCCTAACACAGAATTTATCGCAAAAATTTACAGTGTGATGTAACTGAAATTATACATTGAAAAATTGATTGTGAAGTTTTGAATACCATGATAGATTTACTTCTTTCATGTGTAAATCACAAAACCTTTTTTAAAAGTTGCATTCTCAGGTTAGCTTTTAACAATGGGTGATAGCTAAACAACCTAATTTTGCTGCTCGTCGGATGCTGCCTGAATTGCTGTGCTCTTCCAGCACGACAGATCCAGAATCTGGTTTCCAGCATCTGCAGTCATTGTTTTTACCTAATATATTGAAGGTGTTAGCCCCCTGTGTTGTCTGTCTATGCCATGATGTTTAGATTGATTCTAATCTAAAAAGCGAGATAACGGAGTTTTACATGAATTCATGCAGTTTTTGAGTTCAGAGTTTACATGAATGCAAGCAGTTTTTATGCAAAGTACAATGTAACCCTGCAAGTACAAATTCACCCCACAAAATATGTGTGCGCATGTGGGTCTTTGTGTGTGTGTGTGTGTGTGTGTGTGTGTGTGTCTGGGTTGGGGGTTATGAGTGTGAGAAAGTGTATGTGTGTAGTGAGTGTAGAGTGTCTTAAGTCTGTAAGGGGGTGCATGTGAAAGAGTGAGAGTGTGGGAGTGTGTGTGTGTGTGGGGGAGTGTGTGTGTGTGTGTGCGCGTGTGTGTGGGGGGGGAGAGTGTGTGTGTGGGGGGGAGTATGTGTGGGAGTGTGTGTGTGTGTGTGTGTGTGTGTGTGAGGGTGTGTGTGTGAGGGAGTGTGTGTGTGTGAGGGAGTGTGTGTGTGTGTGAGGGAGTGTGTGTGTGTGTGAGGGAGTGTGTGTGTGTGTAGTGCAATGGTGGTCACCTGTAATGTGACATGAACCCAAGGTCCCAGTTGAGGCCCTCCCTATGGGTATCGAACTTAGGTATCGGCCTCTGCTCGGCCACTTTTCGCTGCTGCCTGTCCCGAAGTCTGCGTTGGAGGATGGTCACCCGAAGGTCCGAGGTCGAATGTCCTGGACCACTGAAGTGTTCCCCAACTGGGAGGGAACACTCATTGGCTGAGCCACATGAGTACATGCCATGTACAAGGTGGGAGGTGTCCCCACGCGTAATGGTGGTATCTGTGTCCACACTCTGTCACATCTTGCAGCGCCTACCATGACAGGGTTGTCCTGACAGCTGGGCAGCTTGCTACGAACAATGATCTGTTTGAGGTTTGGCGGTTGTTTAAAGGCAAGTAGTGGAGGGTGGGGAAGATCTTGATGAGGTGCTCATCCTCATTGATAATGTGTTGCAGGTAACGAAGAACGTGGCATAGTTTTTCAGCTCCTGGGAAATACTGAACAACGAAGGGTACCCTGTCGGTTGCAGCACGTGTCTGTCTCCTGAGGAGGTCATTACAGTTCCTTGTTGTGGCACATTGGAACTGGTGGTCAATGAGTTGGGCATTGTACCCTGTTCTTGTGAGGGCATCCTGGTGGGCGACATGGTGGCACAGTGGTTAGCACTACTGCCTCAAGAGTGCCAAAGACCTGGGTTCAATTCCTACCTCAGGCAACTGTCTGTGTGGAGTTTGCACATTCCCCCTGTGTCTGTGTGGGTTTCCTCTGGGTGCTCCGGTTTCCTCCCACAGTCCAAAAATGTGCAGGTTAGGTGAATTGGCCATGCTAAATTGCCCGTAGTGTTAGGTGAAGGGGTAAATGTAGGGGAATGGGTCTGGGTGGGTTGCTCTTTGGAGGGTCGGTGTGGACTTGTTGGGCCGAAGGGTCTGTTTCCACACTGTAAGTAATCTAAAAAAAATAATCTAATCTAATAAAAAAAATCTTCCCCACAACCCCTCTACTTGCCTTTAAACAACCGCCAAACCTCAAACAGATCATTGTTCATAGCAAGCTACCCGGCTCTCAGGATAACCCTGTCATGGTAGGCGCTGCAAGATGTGTCAGAGTGTGGACATAGATACCACCAATACCTCCCACCTTGTACATGGCATGTACTCATGTGGATCATCCAATGTTGTCTATCTTATACGTTGCAGGCAAGGATGCCTTGAGGCATGGTACATTGAGGAAACCGAGCAAAGGCCACGACAAGGGATGAATGGGCACCGCACAACAATCAACAGACAGCAGTGTTCCCTCCCAGTTGGGGAACACTTCAGTGGTCCAGGACATTCGACCTCAGACCTTCGGGTGACCATCCTCCAAGGCGGACTTCAGGACAGGCAGCAGCGAAAAGTGGCCGAGCGGAGGCTGTTGGTAAGTTTAGGAACAATAGGAAGGGCCTCAACTGGGACCTTGGGTTCATGTCACACTACAGGTGATCACCATTGCACTATACACATACACAGACACTCACACACACGCACAGACACCCACACTCACACATGCACCCCCTCACAGACGTAAGACACTCTACACTCACTACACACATACGCTTTCTCACACTCACAAACCCCAACCCAGACAGACACACACACACAGACAGGCAAAGACCCACATGCACACATATATTTTGTGGGGTGAATTTGTACTTGCAGGGTTACATTGTACTTTGATCAAAAACTGCATGGATTCATGTAGAACTCCATTATCTCACTTTTTAGATTAGAATCAATCTAAACATCATGGCATAGACAGAGAACACAGGGGGCTAACACCTTCAACATATTGTCTAGCTATCACCCACTGTTAACAGCTAACCCGAGAATGCAACTTTTAAAAAAGGTTTTGTGATTTACACATGAAAGAAGTGAAACTATCATGGTATTCAAACAGATAAAAGACAATCAATTTTTCAATGTATAATTTCAGTTACATCACACTGTAAATTTTTGCTATAAATTCTGTGTTAGGATTGAGCCCTCCACTATCACCTGAAGGAGCGACGCTCTGAAAGCTAGTGTGCTTCCAATTAAACCTGTTGGACTACAACCTGGTGTTGTGTGATTTTTAACTTTATACACCCCAGTCAAACACCAGCATCTCCAAATCACTTATCTGGACCAGGTTTATTCTCATGTCATTGTAAGGTTTTCCAAATTATTTATTCTTCATTCAGATCATAGGTGACAATGAAAAATGATGTACATTTGCAATTATTTACATTTTGACTTTGGATGCATAGTCACTAAATATATTTAAAGACACAACTGGATAGATTCAGGATACTATGTGAATGAAGGAAAATAGGAATAGCATAGAAACTTAGAGTTGGGGAAAAGATCATCAATGATCATAGCAAATTGTTTAGCAGGCTCAAAGGGTTGAATGGCCTATTGCTGATCCCATTTTTCATATTCTTATGCAGACTTAGATCATTTACCTGGTAAATGCTACTCTGGTCAGTTGTAAGGCTTTCTGTCTCTCTTATTTGGACTAGACATAGAACATATGGAACACCTTTGATACATGAGGAGTCCATGATAAACTGTACTTTGATGCATGGTTAATGGCTTCTTTTTTAACAGACAGTCTGCATACAACACACCTTTCATTATAGCTGGTGTCTACCAAAGGCAGCTTCAAACAGAGGTTGTAAGTACAGTTTTAATAAGAAGGGACTATATTACATGGGTGAAAGCTAATTAGAATAGAGACAGGAAAATCTGCCAAGATTCAGCTGTCTATTTGTTGTATTACAATTCCAAATGAAGAATTTTAAACATTAAAACACACTGCTCTCCTTCAGTTTTCTTCTCTACATTACAATGGGAAGAAGCAGGGGAAAGCAAAGAAAATTTCAGATTTATATAATGCAAAGATTGTGTTTTCCATTGAAATCACCCTTTCTATAATGATAGCATGTTTCTCAAAAAAAAACAGTTCTTGGCAAGTGGGAAACAGGGGCAAAATTAAATTAAGTTGATTGTCAGTTCTGCATCGCCCTGGGAAGGTGGCAGTTATATTTTTTCCTTTAATCATTGCAGTCATTGTGTTTACTGTGTTTTTTTTTAAGAATGAAATTAGATACGGAATTCCCAGAATTTCATCTTAAAATGCTGAAGGAATGACAGTGTATGTTCAAATCAGGATGGTTCATGACTTGAAGGGGGACTTGCAGGTGATGTTTTCTCAGTGATGCTGCTGCTCATCTCTCTGAATGGTAGGAACGACTGGGAGGTAGTGTTAAAGTAAGTTGGTGAGCTGCTGTGGCATTCTGTAAATTGCACATACAGTCACAGTGCATGGAAGACAGAAAGGATAGATTGCTGAGTTCACTGTCAAGATGCAGATCAGGAATATAATTTGTGGTGAAGGTTGTCACTTACGAATGTTGTTATGCTTTAATTTTCAACAACAAACCATTTTCTTCAACCTCTTTCCCCTGTGGTCCTCTTCCTTCCTCTAGTGATTAGTGCAAGGAGCTCATGAATTTCTTTGGCAAGATTGAGACGATCTAATCAGTTGCCTCTGTTACGTCCCTCCCTTCCCCTAGCTCAGGGGATCAAAATACCTTGAACCCTGCCTATACCTCAGGCCTCCGGTGATGTCAGACCTGCTGAGTTTCTCCAATAATTCCTGTTTTTGTTTCAGGTCTCAGCTTGTTTTCTCCCCAAGTTTCTCAATTATTCTCCCTCACCCCAATTCGAAGTTTATCTTGTTCTTGTGTCCCACCTCCTGTTCTCTTTGCCCTATTTCAACTAAACAACTTCAAGCTTCCCTTCCTGCTCTCATGATAGCTGACATTGCTAACGATTCTCTCCCCCACATTCTGTCCTTCTCTCTCCCACATTCTGTCCTTCTCTCTTTCAAATTTATCATCACTCCTGTCCTCAAAACAAATCCATGCGTTCCTTGCGACTGCTGCCTCAACTCCAACTACCCCTTCCTCTACAAGTCTTTGAATGTGCTGATGCCTCCCACATTTGTGCCCTTCCTCTTCAGAATTCCATGTTTCAATCCTTCCAATCAGGCTTTCACCTCTGTCACACTATTGAAAAGACTTATCAAAGTCAAAAATGGTATTCAAAGTGACAGTGGGAAAAGAAAATTACCCTATCTTTTGACTTTTTCCCAGACTTTGATGCAATGCTTCTCCACAGTTATCCTTCTGGATAGCACTGCAGCCACTTGATTCCACTCTTATTCATATAATTCAGGGATTCAAGGAGTCAGAGCCATACAACATGGAAACAGATCCTTCTGTCCAACTAGTCCATGCCGATCATGCACTAAACTAAATTGGTCCCACCTGCCTGCACTTGGCCCGCATCCTTCTCAACATTTCCTACTCATGTACTTATCTAGATATTGCACCCGCATCCACCACTTCCTCTGGAAGTTCATTCAAAACACGAACCAGATGCAGTGTAAAAAAATTGCCCCTCATGTCTTTTCTAAATCTTTCTCCTCTCACCTTAAAAATATTCCTTCATAGTCTTGAAATCCCCAACCCTAGGGAAAAGACACCTGCCCTTCATCTTACCTATACCGCTCACAATTTTATAAACCTTAGTAAGGTCACTGCACAACCTCCTATGGTCCAGCTAAGTCCCAGCCAATCCAGCCCCTTCTTATAACTCACATCTCTATTCCCAGCAGTATCCTGGTCAATCTCTTCTGAACCTTCTCCAACTTAATAACATTCTTCCTACAACAAGGCAAACCAGAACTGGACACAGCACTCCAGAAGAAACCTCACCAACATACAACCTTGTACAACGTCAATGTAATATCCCAATTCCTATACTCAAAGGTCTGGACAATGAAGGCAAGCATGCTAAACACCTTAACAACCCTATCTCTATCTGATGCAAACTTCAAAGAATTATGTTAGAGACAAAAAAAACCGCAGATGCTGGAATCCAAAGTCGAAAAACAGGAGGCAGGAAGAACACAGCAAGCTAGACAGCACCAGGAGGTGGAAAAACCAATGTTTTGGGTATTAACCCTTCTTCTGGACTAGTCTCCAGCCTCCTGTTTGTCTAGTCAAAGTATTACGTACCCGAACACTTAGGTCTCTACATCACTACCCAAAGCCCTACTTTTTAAGTCCTTGTTTTGTTTTACCAAAATGCAATACCTCACATTTAGCTAAACTAAACTCTGCCATTCTTCCTATGACTCTATGAGTTTCCCTGGCACTTGGCTGTGGCTACCTTAGTGTTTGCACCGTAGTGTCCTATTTGATTGAAATGAGGTTTCAAATACATAGCAGTATAATGACTAAGAGTGTCAATTTCCACTTTTACAACATTGTACACCATTGCTCCTTCAACACTTCTGCGGCTGAACCCCTCAGTGATGACTTTGTTACATACAGGCATGACTATTGTAATGAATTCTGGGCCAATCACCTAACTTCTACCAACCATATAATGGAGGTCATCCAAACACTGCTACCCATGTGCGAACTTGCACTTTAGTGCTTTTCTCTCATCATCCCTGTGCTTGGTGATGCACATTGTTACCTGGTTAGAAAATAATCTCAATGTATCATTCCCATCCTCATTTCCAAATCCTTCCATGACTGGAAATGTACCCTCCAACATATTTCTGCTAATTTGCTTTGTTCTCAAGTATGGCCACTTCTAATCTCCTCAACTTTGGTGGCCATGCCTTCACCTAACTAGGCTCTTAGCTCTGAAATTCATTAGAATTGTCTCTAAAACTACTGGGAATTTGGGTAAGGGTAGTGGTACATAAACTTTCTGTAGTCATAGCTAACTCAAAAGGATGTGGCTGTTGAAAGGTTTTACAAGCTACTCCTCAGGATTGGGACCGGAGTCTAACCTTTCTCAGCCTCATCATCAATATCCATACTTCCATCATAAAGCCAGTAGTGAAGATTTTGACTGATGATTGTATAGTGTTCAAGTATGAGTTCATAACGGAGTAAACATGGAGAAAATTCATGCTTGAAATGATAAATAGTAAGTAACATTTTGAGCCACACAAATGCCAGACAATAGCTATGTTCATCAAGCAAGAATTTAACTATCCTCACTTGATTTTCAGTGGAGTTACCATTGCTGAATTAACTGACCATGAACTCAACTGGATCAGCCATATGAACATTTCCTGACTTTCCAAAGCATGTCCACCATCTAGAAGGTAAAATTCTGGAGTGTGATGGAATGTTGATGAATGCAGCACCAAAACAGTATGTTCGATACCATCCAGTTCAAAGCAGCCTGCTTGTTCTGAATCTTATCCAACACCTTAAACTTTCATTCAACCACTACTAGTATTCAGTGGCAGTGGAGTGTACTTTTTAAAAAATGCACTGCTGCAATTTGAATTGCTCCTTTGAGGGCACTTTCTGTACTATCTAGAAGCATACAGGCAGCAGACACATCGGAACATACCATCAGCAACTTGCCCTCCAAACTATACAACACTGCTTTAGAACTATATCACTGTTGCTTCACCATTTCTGGGTCAAAGTCCTGGAAACCCCTCCTGAAGTGCTCAGTGAGTGTACCTACACAACATGGTAACTTATCATCACCTTTTCAAGGGCAATTAGGGATGGGCAATAAATATTGATCTTTCCAATGATTTACATATTTCATAAATTGATAAGAACAAACCTTCCTAATAAATGTAAATAACTGTCCAATTTTGCTGATCTGCTCCATTTCACAGAGCAGAATAGTTATGCATTGATGGCTGCTTTGTTGCCATCTCAAGCATCAAGTTCCTCATATTTTTTCTGATCCATCCAGTCTGCCAACTCCTCAAGTTGACTTGTTCCATCCTTTAGATATGCATATCTGTATTGGTGTTTGGTGGTGAACAGATATTATTACATGACATATTTGAAGCTCCTGTGTCAGGCCAACAATGAAAGAACAGGAACATACATTATGTTCCTGTGTCTAACTCAAACCTTCTAAAAGAGATCACTTTAAAAGATACTTGTATAATTCAGTGTGTTGTTTATGTTATGTTGTATAAGTGTAAGTGGAAGAGAAATCAGAACCAAAGGCTGAATAACACTAACTCTGAATACCTAGCATTGTAATACTTTGCTTTTGTTTTAGCAATGTTAGTCATTCTGAACATTTAAATACAATAGGCATCCTATCTGAGAAGGAAGTGACCTTGGGAAGAATTTCAATGATGAAATAGGATCACTTTAATGAGGAACTAAACCTTAGCAGTTCTACATTAAAGCTTCCTACACCTTTAAGCTGAGGCAGGACTCTGACCCTGCTTCTGCAACAGCACCCTATTCCAATCCTCTCTTCAGTGATCAGCTCCTAAACGCAAAGAACACTGTCAGAAACTTGTCCAAAACATTTACAGGAGTCTGACCCTGGAAACTTTGCAGCGATCTACACCACAAGGGTGATGTGACCACCTACATTTATACAGTTGATCTAGGTTGGAAAATCCCAGCTTCCAAATCCTGCTTTCAAGTCACAATTATCTGATTGAAACACCAGATTTGTCCAAGCCCCCCTGCAACATGATCTTGAAGATTACAAAAACATGATCTGGACCTGTTATAATTCATTTAGTTGTTGGTTGTTCAAAGTTCTGAAGATAAGCATGCTTTGAAGACAGTAACTTCTCATAAATGCTGTGGGTTCTCTAAAACTATATGAAACAATGGAAAGCAAATCAGATTTTCTCATTACAAACATGTACAAGCTTTAGGTGGGTTATTTTAAGATCGTTTCTGTCAGAAGTTTAAAATATGTAAATTTAAACAATGTTTTGCAAACTTGTTATTTTTAAGAGAAAAAAAAATTAAAAACATCACAAAAATATACTAATCCATTTGCCATCTCTCCCCTCTTTACCTCTCACTCATTCACTGTCCCACTGCTAACCATCTAGCTCACCACCAATTATACTCTCAGACCATACATTTCACCACCGATCAAGTTTTGCAACACTCCTGCTTATGCTCCCTTTTCGAGTCCTTGGTGTGAGTGGCAAGAGGCAAAAAGCAACCTGTGGAGTGAGAGTGGCCTCAGCTTGCAAATTCGTGGAAGTATACTGTAAGCTCAAAAGATGGTAAACTGGTAAATCGGCAAGTGGAAGAGACCTCTCCAAAATGACACTGAATGAGTCGAGACCTTACACCAATCAATGTTAAAATAAATCGTGAAACTAAATGCGAATACCTGCCTCGTCAACTGACCCATATTAAATTGAAATGTTGTAAATGGGCCAATATTAAGTGGGAACTTACAATATGCATTTTTTTAATTCAGTAAGTAAAAACAAAGCAGGTGAGCTATAGCATGTGCCACTTACTAGACTTGACTGCATCAAGGAGCTTTAGAAAACCTGTTCAAACATGCTGGAACAAGCTGCAACATGCACAGAGGGAAACAAAGCGGGATTTTTACTTTAATTTTGCTTAAATTTCCTGACACACAGCACTTTTTGGTTTAATATTTAAAAGGTTATATCAACTGAAATTACTGGAATGAATTCTTGAAACAGACTAGAAATTTAATTCGCTATATAAGTTTCATTTATCGTCAGAGCTCATTGGAATGTGCTGTGAGAGATTGAAATTCAACTTCCATTAGCTATCTTTTTGGAAATTAATTTTGATCACTGTCCATCATTTCAAAAATCGCATATAGAAGTAGAGTGAATGGTTAACAAAGCTAATGATACAGAAGTAATGATGTGTTCTAACACCCAAAAACTGAGCTTGTGTAAAATGCCTTCCACTTTTACAACATTTAGACATTCCAGATGGGAAATATCCTGCAAACTACTTTTAAAATGTATCATGAACCTATAATGTACTTTATGAGAATTACTGTTTGCTGAAATCTCTCACTGCGAATTATTACTTGCTGAAGTCAATAATTATACAAAATGCAGTGATGTACTTACATGCTGTATGCTCACTCACACTCGCCGACTTACCAGTTTGCTTGCAGCTTGTAGCACACCTCTGGGACCTTGCAAGTTGCTGCCACTCTCACTCCTCAGATTGCTTTTTGCCTCTTGGCCACTCACACCAAAGGCTACGGAGAGCAGGGCAATAAGCAAGAGGATCAAGAAACCTGATCAGTCAATCTTGTTTAATGGTTTAATCCTAAATTGAATCAGTAAATGTAAGTCGACCATTCAATAGTGCTGGCTTTAAAAGGAGCATGAAATTTCGCTACAAAGGGAGAGCGAGATCAATAGACCCCAAAGAGTTTGGAGGACTACTATTGCAGAACTGCGTTCAACATTAGCGAAGTGACCAAAATCTTAAATATGTTGCAAATGGGAAGTCAGTGTGGAAAAGGAGGAAAATGATGAGTACATTTTAATTGTAATCAGATTGTGCATATTGATTGGGGATTAACTTGGAAATAAGTGTAAGTAAATGGGAACTGACTTAAATTGAGATTGCTGGAGTGTGTGCTTGTGATGGGTATTTCTGCAAACAAAAGTGAATACCCCAGTTATCACCAGCAAAAAGGTATAGATTGGCTCCACTTCAATCATTCACTGTTTACTTTTTGTATTATAAGAAGTGCTGTTTTTTTGTGCATCTCCAATTATATTGGAAGCTGAAGTGGTAAGTATTTAATAGCATAGAACAAAACACAGTGTAAAATAAATGAATAAAAAAAGCAGTTCCAACAAACAAAAATCGAGATAAAAGTAACATAAATAACTAAGGTTATAATATAGTATGATAGGTTGTGTATCTGAACTACAGTACACAAGATTTTATAGAGAGTGAGATTGTCATATGCATATGCAGTAGATGGTTTTGTCTCAAACCTCTTTGGCATAGAGTCGTTGAGCCTGATTTTGTGTTGGAAAGATCCTGACACAGAAGGAAGAAGTGTACCAAATAGTTTGCTACAGACTGTAATCTCACCTTATGGTGAAGAATGGGGTCGATGTGTGCGTGAGAGAGAGAGAGAGAGAGAGAGAGAGAGAGAGGGTGTGTGTGTGTGAGAGACAGAGAGAGAGAGAGAGAGAGAGAGAGAGACAGAGAGAGAGACAGAGAGAGAGACAGAGAGAGAGACAGAGAGAGAGACAGAGAGAGAGACAGAGAGAGAGAGAGAGAGAGAGAGAGAGAGAGAGACAGAGAGAGAGACAGAGACAGAGAGAGAGAGAGAGACAGAGAGAGAGAGAGAGAGACAGACAGAGAGAGAGACTTGGATTGAGAGAGACACACACACAGACAGAGAGAGAGATGGCAAAAATGGACCTGGAAGAATTGGTGGAGGACAATCTATCGAATACAGGGCTGGTGGAGTGGAAGCTGAGAATGAAAGGAGGGAAGGATTAAAAACAGAAATTCAAGTAGTAAATCCAATACATTCTGGCAATTCACTGCTGTGAATCATTGGTTGAGTAAAAGGAATGAATGTCAGATGTGTTTGTGTGGAAGGTAGCATCATCAAAATAGATGACAGAAAGAGAGGATGGAATGAAGTCCTTTTAGAAACTAATATATGAGGAAGTATAGTCAAGGCAGCTGTGACACTGTAGTGAATATTTGTTGATGGTCTCTATTTCTGGAGATGGAGAAGCCAAGGAGGGGAAGAAGAAGAGTCAGAGATGGACCAAGTGAATGTAACGGAAGGGTGGAAAAACGTGGATGCTTCAAAAACCCTGTTGAGTTCAGTTTTCTTCATGTGCAAGTCATATTATGCCCCAAACCATTTCCTCTACTGGTAAAATGGGAACCATCAACAACTAGGACAGGATTTTAAAATCTGAATCCCAAAGGTTTGCAAAACCTCCACAATTTCATGAAAATTGTGTATGTCATCATGCAAGACACCAAAAACATTCCAGAAAATAATGGGAAGCAAATTTCTGGGGAGAATGAGGAACTTAAAAAAAAAATCAGTTTAGGTAAAGAAATATTATTACAGAAATTAACGTGACTAAGTAGTGATTTGTCAAACTACATCCTGGGGTTTTAAAACAACTAGGTGCAGATTTTGAGTACATTGTTTTTGAACTTATGAAATTCCCTAGATTTTTTAAAAGGGAACACATTTTGTTGGACATTTTCACCTAACACCAATCAGGACAACTTGCACGAACACTACTGTAAAGGGGAAAATCAACATGTGCCCTATATGAGAAGAGTGCTGAAAAGTTGACAAGTGGAGTCCGAATGATGGAGGCATTGCCATCAAGAATACACCAGTTAATGAAATAATTGACAGAATTCACTGGTTCACTTCTTCGGGCATTGTCATGACCAATCACAGTTAACCAGGCTAGTTTAAAATTTGGGCAGAGCCTGGCAATTAACTTTCTAACATCATCAACTAGTGTATTCTCCATACTCTAAGTTCATGAGGAAGTATTTAAGTAAATGTTGGACAGAGATAAAGCTACAGTATTGAAACACTGATCACCCAAAACTTCGATGACAGCAGCTCTCCAATAGTACAATATGTATTCTTTTTGATCTTCTAAGTGTTGGTTGATCCTAACATCTCAAGATGACAAATTGTCATCAGAAGTAATAAACTAGAATGGTGAATATTATTGCTCACAATACAACAGTAGAATATTCCAAACACATCTCAGTTAATCATAGGTGCTAACTTAAGAAAGACATCAAGCTCAATGCAGATAATTCATCATTAGGAATCAGGGCAAAAGCAAGAGAGTAAAATAAAAGGATTACTATCCTGATTACATAGCTGGTACATAGAAGCTGGGATGTAGGAGCTGAGACTGACCAATGATGCAACTTGAACAGTATTAAACATGAGAATCAAATCTGTGTCTTGGAGTATTTTATCACACTACAGGTGTTACTTAAAGTTACATCGGTTGCTGTTGTTTTTCAATTAACCTCTTGAATTATGATGCAACTGGAAACAAGTACAGAAATGGTTTCAGAAAAAATCTGGTCCAGAGGCTCAGTTGGTAAATGTATGGACTAAAATGTGCTAATCAAGATATCTCAGGATTGATCCTCACTCCTCGTGCTGAATTTGCTTATATTTTCGAAGTTATCGGTAAGGCCACTAAATCACCTCATGGAGCCAGCCTCTCCTCTTGATCGTTCTAAATCATGCAAGAGCTTTGATGCAAGATAGGAACAGCAGCAGGTCTTGCTGTAATGACTCATAATAAACAGGCTGTTCTACTAATGCCAGAAAAGAAAACTTTTTTTTTTAAAAAAGTGAACATGCTGAATAAAAGCAACATATGAATGACATATCAAAGTTTTATAATAGGTTACTGATCCAGACAAAACTGTGTTCTTAAGCACGTTTTAGTAATGGTGGATTAACAAAAATACAGTGCTGCGTGAGTAAATTATTTCTTTGAGCCAGGAAACTGGATTGATCCTTTGCCACATTTCTTTCCCAAAACTTCAAAATCTAAATTAATTAACCAATAAAGCTAACGATGAATAATCCAGATGATGTCATTCTATTGTTCGATAGTCAATCTGAAAGGTTAGGTCATATTCTCGGCAACATCAGTGGCAGTTATAGCACCTTTACTATCCCACGCCATTCTTCACCTTGATAAAGGCAAGGTGACCTGCACACCCACACTCTACACAGATGATTTTTCAAAAGGAAAATCTCAGAATAAACACAGTGCAAAGTCAAATACCAATACTCACGTGCAAAATTAAAAATGCCATTACAAAAATAATTAAACAGAACATAGCCCATAGCATATGGAAACATAATTCAAACTGATATGTGGTTAGTTAAATGGTAATCAATGACATAATCTGCATTACACTGCATGCAGTTAGATTAATTTTCCAATACCTGAAAACAGCAAAACACAAAGTGAAGTCAATAATTTCTATTAGCCATAATTATTTTCAAATGTTTTGACTGACTTAATTAATGTACTTCTCTGTTATCCAAAACAACTATTTGAAGTTTTAGATGATTCGGTTTCTCCCTTACCCTAGTAACTGTTTGAGGCTAAATCAGACAGTCCATCATTTTGGTGTCATGCTTAACCTTGAAACCTTCCAACTATTAACTCGCACCTTGGGTGGCACAGTGACTCAGTGGTTAGCACTGCTGCCTCACAGCACCATGGACTCAGACAGTCACCTATGGCTGGAATTGAACCTATGTGGAGTTTTCACATTCTCCCTATGCCTGTGTGGGTTTCCTCCAGGCACTTGGGTTTCCTCCCATAGTCCAAAGATGCACAGTTTAGGTGGATTGGCCACTGGAATTGCAGGGTTACAGTGATAGGTTAGAGGAATGGTTCTGCGTGGGATTCTTTTCAGAGGGCCAGTGCAGACTCAATGGGCTGAATGGCCTGCTTCCACACTGTAGGAATTCTATGAACTACATATCTCTGTCATCAATAGAACTGCCTATTTCTAATTTCACCTTTTCTCTTCCAGAAGACATTATCTAAAACTCTCTCAACCCTTCTTTCACATCCAAATGGTTCACTTCTGACTCCTCCCTTCCCTTCCTTGACATCTGTTTCCATTTCTGGGGTAGGCTAACTTTCAATAACCATTACAAACCTCCCGACTCCCATTTTTACCCTGATAATACATTCTCACAACCTTTTCCCTATATGGATTCCATTCCATTCTCCTAGTTCCGCCATGTCTATCACATCTGTTCTGATGAAGTCACCTTGCACAGGCGAACTCAGACATGTACACTTCTTTCATCAATCAAGGATTTCCTGTCACTGTGGTCAGCAGAGCCCTCATCTGTGCCTGATCCATTTCCTGCACCTAACCTCATCCCTTCAGGTCCATCCCATAATGAGGCAAGGGTCCCCCTTGACCATATTTTGCCCTCACCACCAGCCTTCGCATCCAAAAACTCACAAGCTGCCATTTCCTTCCCCTTCCTTGTCAGCTTTCCACAGAGACCATTCTTTCTCAGACACCCTGGTGCAATTTTCTTCCACTCCCAAAACTTCCTTACACTCTTGGTACTTTCCCATGCAATCACAGAAGATACCTATTTACCTCCTCTATCCTCACTGCCCAAGGTGCCAAAAAAACCTTCTAGGTGAAGCAGCAATTTACCTGCATTTCATTCAGTCTAGTCTGCTATATTCATTGCTCAGAATGCCCCCCTTATGTTGGAGAGATGAAATGCAGATTGGATGACTCCTTTGCAGAATACCTCTGCTCCATCTGTAAAGTTGACCCTAAGCTTCCAGATGCCTGCTCATTCAACTTAATACCATGTTCCCATACCGATGTTTCTGTCTCAAGCCTGCTGCAGTGCTCCAGAGAGGGCTCAGTGCAAGTTGAAGGAACAATGCTTCAACTTCTTTCTAGGTACCTTACAGCCTTCAGGACTTAACACTGAGTTTAACAATTTCAAAGCATAAACACTCCCCTCCATGTTTACTATCCTTGATTTTGGTTCTGCGTGGATTGCACCCACAAAGCCAACCCATTGTCAACTATTCACATTTCTTATGAGCTCCCATTCAGCATTTTCTTCTCTTCCAGCTTCTATTCTTTTGCCTGCATCTCTTTTTTCACACACTCTGTGGACACAGTCTCCATCTAGCTGACTCACTCCTTCTCCCTCATCCATCAGCAACAGCATAAACACCATTTCCAAGTTGCGATTTTTCAGATTTCCAGCATCCATGGTTTATTGTTTTACTTAAAATGACTTAGGAGAATTACCTGTACAGAGCAGTCAGCCAGAGTTCTTATTTATTTTAAAGCTACTAGCACATTTTTTTACTTTTGTTTTAGATTTCATAATGTTGTAATTAATCTGAAGCAGGTGAATAAAAGACCAAACCAACTGCAAACAGACCTTGGACTTTTAAATAAAGTAAGTGCATACAGGAAAATGTTTGGAATGGAAGTCATTTTCTTTCATTTATAGGATCAGCACAATTAAATATATACAATTCAGATAAGGGGAGAAATTTATGAAAAAAATTTACATAGAAACACCATTTATTTCAGTTAGAATAGGTATCCAGACGGTATCTTTTACAACCTTAGACATCCCAAACTATTTTACATCTAATTAAATGCTTTTTCTTGCAATGCAGTCACTGTCATAATAAAGAAATGTTACAACCAATTTTTGCGCAGCTAGTTCCCACAAATAGCAATAAGATAATCTGAATTACTGATGTTGGTTTAGAAATAAATGTTGGTGATAAACCTCATGGAATCCTTTACCAGACATGGCAGACAGGACCTTGATTTGACATCTCTCCGAAAAGATGGAACCTCTAACAATGCATTGACATGTCAGTCTATGTTAGAATTAGGGACAAGGAGAACCAGACAGCTCCACTGAAAGAAGTGGTTCAAAAGGAGCAAGCACTTCAGCAAATTTCCTACTTTAATTTGTTAACCTACATCTAATACTTGGAAGGATAACTTGGAGTAAAAAGTAATGCTCTTAAAATTTCATAAAAACATTAGCTTGGTCTGCTCAAAGTGAGTGAATTGATTCCCACATATCTACCCAGTTTTGCATCTTAGAATCATAGAGTCATAGAAATGTACAGCATGGAAATAGACCCTTCGGTCCAACCCGTCCATGCCGATCAGACATCCCAACCCAATCTAGTCCCACCTGCCAGCACCTGGCCCATATCCCTCCAAACCCTTCCTATTCATATACCCATCCAAATACCTCTTAAATGTTGCAATTGTACCAACCTCCACCACTTCCTCTGGCAGCTCATTCCATACACGTACCACCCCCTGCGTGAAAACGTTGCCCCTTAGGTCTCTTTTATATCTTTCCCCTCTCACCCTAAATCTATGCCCTGGAGTTCTGGACTCCCTGAACCCAGGGAAAAGACATTGCCTATTTATCCTATCCATGACCCTCATAATTTTGCAAACATCAATAAGGTCACCCCTCAGCCTCCAACGCTCCAGGGAAAACAGCCCCAGCCTGTTCAGCCTCTCCCTACAGATCAAATCCTCCAACCCTGGCAACATCCTTGTAAATCTTTTCTGAATTCTTTCAAGTTTCACAACATCTTTCCGATAGGAAGAAGACCAGAATTGCACACAATATTCCAACAGTGGCCTAACCAATGTCCTGTACTGCCGCAACATGATCACCCAACTCCTGTACTCAATACTCTGACCAATAAAGGAAAGCATACCAAACGCCTTCTTCACTAACCTATCTACCTGCGACTCCACTTTCAAGGAGCTATGAACCTGCACTCCAAGGTCTCTTTGTTCAGCAACACTCCCTAGGACCTTACCATTAAGTGTATAAGTCCTGCTAAGATTTGCTTTCTCAAAATGCAACACCTCGCATTTATCTGAATTAAACTCCATTTGCCACTTCTCAGCCCATTGGCCCATCTGGACAAGATCCTATTGTAATCTGAGGTAACCCTCTTCGCTGTCCACTACACCTCCAATTTTGGTGTCATCTGCAAACTTACTAACTGTACCGCTTATGCTCACATCCAAATCATTTATGTAAATGACAAAACGTAGAGGACCCAGCACATATCCTTCTGGCACTCCACTGGTCACAGGCCTCCAGTCTGAAGAGCAACCCGCCACCACCACCCCCTGTCTTCTACCTTTGAGCCAATTCTGTATCCAAATGGCTAGTTTTCCCTATATTCCATGAGATCTAACGTTACTAATCAGTCTCCCATGGGGAACCTTGTCGAATGCCTTACTGAAATCCATATAGATTACATCTACTGCTCTGCCCTCATCAATCCTCTTTGTTACTTCTTAAAAAAACTCAATCAAGTTTGTGAAACATGATTTCCCACGCACAAAGCCATGTTGACTATCCCTAATCAGTCCTTGCCTTTCCAAATACATGTACATCCTGTCCCTCAGGATTCCCTCCAACAACTTGCCAACCACCAACATCAGGCTCACCGGTCTATAGTTCCCTGGCTTGTCCTTACCGCCATTCTTAAACAGTGGCACCACGTTTGCCAACCTCCAGTCTTCCGGCCCCTCACCTGTGACTATCGAAGATACAAATATCTCAGCAAGAGGCCCAGCAATCACTTCTCTAGCTTCCCAGAGTTCTCAGGTACACCTGATCAGGTCCTGGGGATTTATCCACCTTTAACCGTTTCCAGTCATCCAGCACTTCCTCCTCTGTAATATGGACATTTTACAAGATGTCCCCATTTATTTCCCTACAGCCTATATCTTCCATATCATTTTCCACAGTAAATACTGATGCAACATACTCATTTAGTATCTGCCACATTTTCTACAGCTCCACACAAAGGCCACCTTACTGATCTTTGAGGGGCCCTATTCTCTCCCTAGTTACCCTTTTGTCATTAATGTATTTGTAAAAACCCTTTGGATTCTCCTTAATTCTATTTGCCAAAGCTATCTCATGTCCCCTTTTTGCCCTCCTAATTTCCCTCTTAAGTACACTCCTACTTCCTTTATACTCTTGTAAAGATTCACTCGATCTATCCTGTCTAGACCTTGCATATGTTTCCTTCTTTTCCTTAACCAAACCCTCAATTTCTTTCATCATCCAGCATTCCCTATACCTACCAGCGTTTCCTTTCACCATGACAGGAATATACTTTCTCTGGATTCTTGTTATCTCATTTCTGAAGGCTTCCCATTTTCCAGCCATCCCTTTTCCTGCGAACATCTGCCTCCAATCAGCTTTTGAAGGTTCTTGCCTAATAGCATCAAAATTGGCCTTTCTCAAATTTAGAACTTCAACTTTTAGATCTGGTCTATCCTTTTCCATCATTATTTAAAATCTCATAAAATTACGGTCGCTGGCCCCAAAGTGCTCTCCCACTGACACCTCAGTCACCTGCCCTGCCTTATTTCCCAAGAGTAGATACATCCACATACTGAATCAGAAAAATTTCTTGTATGCACTGAACAAATTCCTCTCCATCTAAACCTTTAACACTATGGCAGTCCCAGTCTATGTTTGGAAAGTTAAAATCCCCTAGCATAACCACCCTATTATTCTTACAGATAGCTGAGATCTCCTTACAAGTTTGTTTCTCAATTTCCCTCTGACTATTAGGGGGGTCTATAATACAATGCCAATAAGGTGATCATCCCTTTCTTATTTCTCAGTTCCACCCAAACAACTTCCCTGGATGTATTTCTGGGAATATCCTCCCTCAGCACAACTGTAATACTATCCCTTATCAAAAATGCCACTCCCCCTCCTCTCTTGCCTCCCTTTCTATCCTTCCTGTAGCATTTGTGTCCTGGAACATTAAGCTGCCAGTCCTGCCTATCTCTGTGCCATGTTTCTATAATTGCTATGATATCCCAGTCCCATGTTCCTAACCATGCCTTGAGTTCATCTGCCTTCCTTGTTGGGCCCCTTGCATTGAAATAATTGCAGTTTAATTTATTAGTCCTAACTTGTCCCTGCCTGTTTGACTCAGGTCTGTTCTCAATTGTACCAGTGTCAGATTGATCTCTTTCCTCACTATCTCCCTGGGTCCCACCCCCCCACCCCCCACTCCACCCACATACACACACACACACACACACACACACACACACACACCTTACTAGTTTAAATCCTCCCGAGCAGTTCTAGCAAATTTCCCTGCCAGTATATTAGTCCCCTTCCAATTTAGGTGCAATCCGTCCTTCTTGTACAGGTCACTTCTACCCCAAAAGAGATTCAATGATCCAAAAATGTGAATCCTTCTCCCATACACCAGCTCCTCAGCCATGCATTCATCTGGTCTATCCTCCTATTCCTGCCCCCACTAGCTCATAGCACTGGGAGTAATCCAGATATTACTACCCTTGAGGACCTACTTTTTAAAATTTCTGCTTAACTCTCTGTAATCTCCGTTCAGAATTGCAAGAATAAGAAGCATTCAAACTATATATTGCACAGGACAGTGAAATTAATTTCTCCTTCTGCCTTCCCTGATGAGATATCTTCACTCAAATCTCAGGCTATCGCCCTTTGTTGCACAATTTTTATTCATGATCTATCCTTGTTCATGATTTCACCAAATGGATGGAATAATATAATTGTGCCAAATCTGAAATTAGGTTTGTGTCAGGATCCCTTTTGCAAATTGAACTAAATTCCTCAAACTCTCTCTATGTTTCCATATTTGATATTTGATGGATGTTGTCTTAAAAAATAAAAAGACAGTATTGCAAGTGACTGCATCAACCAGATTCCCCTGACAGCTGATATGTATCTCAGCCATCTAATGCACCCGTAAGCTCATTGTTGAACACAAACTAACTACACTTTCTTTTGTTTCAGTCTTGCTACAATTTTTCAATACACAAATGCAGCTCACCTGAAAGGACATTGTCACCACCTAAAAAAAACAAAACAGAACAACATTACATCAGCAAGCACTTCTAAAAACATTAAAAAATGATTTTAGATCTGAGTATGGATCAAATAACCAGATACTTATTCCTACTTACAGCTAATACATTAAATGTCCTTGGTTCAAAAGATAAATCTATTATTTTACCAAATCCTTTTGTTTTGGGAGGAGTGTGCATTGGATGTTATTTACATGAACCTGTTCCAGCTATCTGATAAAGCCCCTCAGAAGAGAAAGTTAACCAAAACTCAACTCTCTGAAATTGAAGGCAAATGAATGATCTGGTGAAATTGGCTGAATGGAAAGAGAAAGATGAATGCAGACTACCCAACTGAATATTGTATACATGTTTATGAAACTATAATTATTTTACTGTTTTTTGCAATGAGATGTCATAAATTTACCTGCATTTTATCGAATTTCACCAGAAAATTAATTCATGCGTGAAACAAAGTACAGAAATTTCAGATTGTAAATATGAAAATTAGAAGAGAATGCATTTATTTGATCGTGAAATAACTGCACAGAGGCCAACATACAATCACTAAGTCACCCTTTATTTAGATGTGCAGAGTACACTGGCTATGACCAGCCAGCTCCGAGTCAGTCCCTGAAGTCAGGAGACTTTCTGAATCCTCAGTTTTTATCTGTTAGCCAGGGTTCCCTGATCGGCCCAGGTTAACAACCCCAATCAAGGATCACAGTCAATGAGATCCACATGGTTCCAATCAGTACACGCTATGTAGCTATCGCGAGAAACTTGGAACTTTCAGGATTTAGCGTCAATCTCTGTATTAAATGAATAGTGATATGGTATCAGTTAAGGTTTTATCAGCTAGGGTATTTATTGAACTTTTATTTAAAGTCTAATGCCATGTCTGTTGAATAAATGTTGAAATCTATTAAAAACTATGGCTAACAAAACACAAATGAAGGTTAAAGCAATCGATTCATGAGGAGTATTTTCTCTCTAGTTTCTTAGAATTCTTCAAACCAAGAAATTTATAATAGTTATTTTTTGTTAACATTTCGAGAAAATATAGATGGCTGCTCATCCAAAACAATATTAAAATAAATATGACTGAACTGGCAAAGTTACAAATAAAAGAACGTTCAACAAAATCCAGAATTACCTTGGGCATCATGTTTCAAATGCATCTCTAAGAGAACAATCAATGGTTCTAATAATGCAAACCAATCTAACAGCCAAGTTAGTTAAACAGATCAACTGCCAACATTTCACTTTGAAACACATGCAAAATTGAAAGTAAAATATGACCAGTTTGTGAATACAACATTCAAGTTACACTTACTGCTACAATAAAAAACTGCTCCCTTATGTCTTTAACAGGCAGTCATAGGCATTAACACTCGACTGACATTTGTAAATGCCAAAAACAACACGTTTTAAAGATTGAAGAGCAGAGGATTTAGGGAGTCAATTACTGTGTGTGGAGCACAGGCAAATAAAACCATAGCCTCTAACGGTAGAAGTGAAGGCAGACACACAACTGGCTGGAATTGGAGATGGAAATGTGTTGCTGGAAAAGCGCAGCAGGTCAGGCAGCATCTAGGGAACAGGAGAATCGACGTTTCGGGCATTAGCCCTTCTTCAGGAATGAGGAAAGTTGGTCCAGCAGGCTAAGATAAAAGATAGGGAGGAGGGACTTGGGGGAGGGGCGTCGGAAATGTGATAGGTGGAAAGAGGTCAAGGTGAGGGTGATAGGTCAGACTGGGGTGGGGGCGGAGAGGTCGGGAAGAAGATTGCAGGTTAGGAAGGCGGGGCTGAATTTGATGGATTTGACTGAGACAGGCTGGGGGGAGGGGAAATGAGGAAACTGGTGAAATCCGAGTTCATCCCTTGTGGTTGGAGGGTTCCTAGCCGGAAGATGAGGCGTTCTTCCTCCAACCGTCGTTTCGCTGTGGTCTGACGATGGAGGAGTCCAAAGACCTGCATATCCTTGGTGGAGTGGGAGGGAGAATTGAAATGTTGAGCTACAGGGTGGTTGGGTTGGTTGGTCCGGGTGTCCCAGAGGTGTTCCCTGAAACGCTCCGCAAGCAGGCGGCCCGTCTCCCCAATATAGAGGAGGCCACATCGGGTGCAAAGGATGCAATAGATGATATGTGTGGAGGTACAGGTGAATCTGTGGCGGATATGGAAGTTTCCTTTGGGGCCTTGGAGGGAGGTGAGGGGGGAGGTGTGGGCGCAAGTCTTGCACCTCCTGCGGTTGCAGGGGAAGGTGCCGGGAGTGGAGGTTGGGTTGGTGGGGGGTGTGGATCTGACGAGGGAGTCACGGAGGGAGTAGTCTTTACGGAATGCTGATAGGGGAGGGGAGGGAAATATATCCTTGGTGGTGGGGTCCGTTTGGAGGTGGAGGAAATGGCGGCGGATGATGCGCTGTACATGGAGGTTAGTGGGGTGGTAGGTGAGGACCAGTGGGGTTCTGTCCTGGTGGCGGTTGGAGGGGCGGGGTTCAAGGGCGGAGGATCGGGAAGTGGAAGAAATGTGGTGGAGGGCATCGTCGACCACGTCGGGGGGGAAATTGCGGTCCTTGAAGAAGGAGGCCATCTGGGATGTGCGTTTTTGGAACTGGTCCTCCTGGGAGCAGATGTGGCAGAGTCGAAGGAATTGGGAGAATGGGATGGCGTTTTTACAGGGGGCAGGATGGGAGGAGGTGTAGTCCAGGTAGCTGTGGGAGTCGGTTGGTTTGTAGTAGATGTCCGTGTTGATTCGGTCGCCTGAGATAGAAATAGAAAAGTCGAGGACGGGGAGGGAGGAATCTGAGACTGTCCAGGTGAATTTGAGGTCCGGGTGGAAGGTGTTGGTGAAGTGGATGAACTGTTCAACCTCCTCGTGGGAGCACGAGGCGGCGCCGATACAGTCATCGATGTAGCGGAGGAAAAGGTGGGGGGTGGGGCCAGTGTAGTTGCGGAAGATGGACTGTTCCACATATCCTACGAAGAGGCAGGCATAGCTGGGGCCCATGCGGGTGCCCATGGCTACTCCTTTCGTTTGGAGGAAGTGGGAGGATTGGAAAGAGAAGTTGTTCAGGGTGAGGACCAGTTCAGTCAGTCGAAGGAGGGTGTCTGTGGAAGGGTACTGGTCGGTACGGCGGGAAAGAAAGAAGCGGAGGGCTTTGGGTCCTTCGTGATGGGGGATGGAGGTGTACAGGGACTGGATGTCCATGGTGAAAATAAGGCGTTGGGGACCGGGGAAGCGAAAATCATGGAGCAGGTGGAGGGCATGGGTGGTGTCCCGAACGTAGGTGGGGAGTTCTTGGACTAAGGGGGACAGGACGGTGTCAAGGTATGTGGAGATGAGTTCGGTGGGGCAGGAGCAGGCGGAGACAATGGGTTGGCCGGGGCAGTCAGGTTTGTGGATTTTGGGCAGGAGGTAGAAGCGGGAGGTGCGGGGTTGTGGGACTATGAGGTTGGAGGCGGTGGATGGGAGATCCCCCGAGGTGATGAGGTTATGGACGGTCTGGGAGATGATGGTTTGGTGGTGGGGGGTGGGGTCATGGTCAAGGGGGCAGTAGGAGGAGGTATCTGCGAGCTGGCGTTTGGCCTCAGCGGTGTAGAGGTCGGTGCGCCAAACTACTACTGCGCCTCCCTTGTCTGCTGGTTTGATAGTGAGGTTGGGGTTGCAACGGAGTGAGTGGAGGGCTGCGCGTTCCGAGGGTGAGAGGTTGGAGTGGGTGAGAGGGGTGGGGGAGTTCAGGTGGCGGTTAATATCGCGGCGGCAGTTGGCTATGCAGAGGTCGAGGGCAGGTAGGAGGCCAGCACGGGGTGTCCAGGTGGATGGGGTGTGTTGGAGGCGGGAGAAGGGGTCGTCAGACGGTGGGCGAGAGTCTTGGTTAAAGAAGTAGGTGCGGAGGCGAAGGCGGCGGAAGAATTGTTCGATGTCACGCCGCGTGTTGAATTCATCAATCTGGGAGCGTAGGGGAATGAAGGTGAGGCCTCTGTTGAGGACTGATCTTTCATCCTCAGAGAGGGGTAGGTCTGGAGGGATGGTGAAAACACGGCAGGGATGGGAGCTAGGACCTGGTGTGGGGCTGGAGCTGAGTGTGGGGGCGGGGTTAGGTCTGGGGGCGGGGACGGGGATCGGCGTGGGGGCGGGCGTGGTGATGGCAATAGGCGAAGGGGCGGGGTTAGACGTGGTGACGGAGATGGGCGTGGGGGCGAGGTTAGGCATGAAGTCGGAGATCGGCGAAGGGGCGGGGTTAGGCGAGGTGACGGAACTCGCCGAGGGGGCGGGGTTAGGCGTGGAGATCGGCGTGGGGGCGGAGACACATGCGGCGTTAGTGACGTCAGTGGGGGCGGAAGTGGCTGCGGCGACCGCAGAGACAGAGTTATTCCCCATAGCCGCGGAGGTCGCGAATCTGCCGGCGATTGTCTTCATGGCGATCGCGGAGGCGGTTGTCTGGGCGGCGATCGCGGAGGCGGTTGTCTGGGCGGCGATCGCGGAGGCTGCGAGGTTGGTGGGGGCGGAGGTGACGTCATCGTCAGCGGGGCGGCAGGTATTGCAGCGGGCGATGTAGCGGCCGCGTGCGTAATGGCGCCAGACTGATTTCGGAGGCCGATGGAAGATTCTGGAACGGTTGAGGAATCCGGAGTGTGGGGGTAAGTACATGAAAGGTTTTGGTACTTACTGTCTTTAATTTCCGATATGGCTAGGAAGAACTGTTTGTTTAGTTTATGGATCCCCCAGCCTGTCTCAGTCAAATCCATCAAATTCAGCACCGCCTTCCTAACCTGCAATCTTCTTCCCGACCTCTCCGCCCCCACCCCAGTCTGACCTATCACCCTCACCTTGACCTCTTTCCACCTATCACATTTCCGACACCCCTCCCCCAAGTCCCTCCTCCCTATCTTTTATCTTAGCCTGCTGGACCAACTTTCCTCATTCCTGAAGAAGGGCTAATGCCCGAAACGTCGATTCTCCTGTTCCCTAGATGCTGCCTGACCTGCAGCGCTTTTCCAGCAACACATTTCCATCTCTGATCTCCAGCATCTGCAGACCTCACTTTCTCCTCCAGGCTGGAATTAGAGGAAATAGGAGGCTGCAGTGATAGGGATAATCTAGGCCAGTGGGTGTCAGGCTAGAAGATTGGACTGAATGGAAAAAAAATACAGAAAGACTAAAGGATTAGTGAGGTGGAAAAAAATGAGTATGAAAGAGAAAAAAAAGAAAGTCAAGTCATAGAGATGTACAACATGGAAACAAACCCTTCTGTCCAACTCATCCATACCGACCAGATATCCCAAACCAATCTAGTCCCACCTGCCAGCACCTGGCCCATATCTCTCCAAACCCTTTCTATTCATATACCCATCCAGATGCTTTTTAAATATTGCAATTGTACCAGCCTCCTCCACTTCCTCTGGCAGCTTGTTCCATACACATACCAACTTCTACGTGAAAAAATTGCCCGTTAGGTCTCTTCTATATTTTTCTCCTCTCATCCTAAACCTATACCCTCTAGTTCTGGACTCCCCCACCCCAGGGAAAACACTTTGTCTATTTATCCTTTCCATATCCCTCATAATTTTGCAAACTTCTAGAAGGTCACCCCTCAGCCACCAAACAGCCCTGTTCAACCTCTCCCTATAAGCTCAAATTCTCCAACCCTGGCAACATCCTTCTAAATCTTTTTTGACCCCTTTCAAGTTTCACAACATCCTTCCAATAGGAAGGAGACCAGAATTACATGCAATATTCCAAAAGTGGCCTAACCAATGTCCTGTACAGCCCCAACATGACCTCTCAACTCCTGTACTCAATATTCTGACCAATAATGGAAAGCATACCAAAGCCTTCTTCCCTATCCTATCTACCTGTGACTCCACTTTCAAGGTGCTATGGAGCTTGCACTTCAAGGTCTCTTTGTTCAGCCACACTCCCTAAGACCTTACCATTAAGTGTACGGGTCTTGCTAAGATTTGCTTTCCCAAAATGCAGCACCTCGCATTTATCTAAATTAAATTCCATCTGCCACTTATCAGCCCATTGGCCCATCTGGTCAAGATCCCATTGTAATCCGAGGTAACCTTCTTTGCTGTCCACTACACCTCCAATTTTGGTGCCATTTGCAAACTTACTAACTATACCTCTTATGGTCACATCAAACCATTTATATAAATGATGAAAAGTAGTGGACCCAGCACCGATTCTTGTGGCAATCCACTGGTCACAACCCTCCACCATCACCCTCTGTCTTCTACCTTAGAGTCAGTTCTGTATCCAAGTGGCTAGTTTTCCCTGTATTCCGTGAGAATACAAAAAATATAAAAACAGGTGGCTGAATGAATCAACATAGTAAACATTGATTCCATAAAAAGTGAGCATGAAAAATTAATAATGGAAAATAAGAAGCTGGCAGATGAATTGAACAGGGATTTTACAACAATCTTCACTGTAGGTATTACCAGTACATCCAAGAAATAGCTGCAAATTAGGAGTTAGAATGCACAGAGGAAGGAGCTCAAGAAAATCACAATTAGCAACAAAATGGTGGGGCTGCAGGCTGACAAGTGCCCAGGTCCTGATGGACGTCATCCTCATGTCCTAAAAGAAGTAGCAAACAAATTAGTAGATGCGCTCATTTTAATTGTCTAAAATTTGCTAGAATTGGGAAAAAAATTGTTAGATTTGAAAACAGCACATATTATTTAAAAAGGGAGACAGAAAGCAGGAAACTACAGAACAGTTAGCTTAACATCTGTCATCGGGCAGGTTTTAGAAACTATTATCAAACATGCTACAGCAAAGCATTTGTCAAACGGTCGAGGTAATCATAAGACCATAAGGATACAGAAGCAGAATTCAGCCCATCAAGTCTGCTCCATATAATCAGGCAGAATTAACAAAAGAAAAGAAATCAAAATGATGTTTAATTAATTTATTGGAATTCTTTAAGGCAGTAATATCTGATGGATGTACTGTACCTTGATTTCCAGAGGCAGTTAATATGGTGGCACATCAAAGGTTATTATGAGAAATAAAATCTCATGGATTAGGGGGTAAAATATTGGCATAGATAGAAGATTGAGGAGAAAGTGAGGTCTGCAGATGCTGGAGATCAGAACTGAAAATGTGTTGCTGGAAAAGCGCAGCAGGTCAGGCAGCATCCAGGGAACAGGAGAATCGCGTTTCCGGCATAAGTCCTTCTTCAGGAATCCTGAAGAAGGACTTATGCCCGAAACGCGATTCTCCTGTTCCCTGGATGCTGCCTGACCTGCTGCGCTTTTCCAGCAACACATAGATAGAAGATTGGCTGGTTAACAGGAAAAAGAGACTACAAAATATTACAAACACTGTGCCACAGGGTTCAGTGCTGGGTGTCAATTTTTACAATGAGTGCGAGTGACTTGGATGACGGAATCAAAAGACAAATTGCTACATTTGCTGATACAAAGATAAATAACAAATTAAGTTTTCTAGAGGGAGGTGATGGCATAGTGATATAGTAATTAGATTAATATTCCAGGGATCCATGCTAATATTCCAAATACATAGTGTGACTCCCATTCTGACACATGGTGAACTTTGTACTCAATTCATAAATTTCAAATTATAATCTAGCTAATGGTGTCCCTGAAATCATAAATTATTGTAGAAATCCACATCATTCATCAGCATATTTTAGGGAAGGAAAATCTAGTGTCTTCATCTGGCTTGACCAGTGCCATAGCAATGTGGTTGATTCTTGACTTTCTTCTGAAACAGCCTTGCAACCCTCTCCACTGCATGTAACTATGACAAAGTCTCACAAAAGAAATGAAACTAGATGGACCATCCTGCATCAACAAATGGATCAGAAATGACAATGGCGTACATAGTTTTATTGACACTGCAAAGTCTCCATATTAACATCTGTGGGATTGTGCAACTGGGAAAGCTGTCTCACAGAAGACTCAAACAACTGCCTGATGGAGTCATTCTCACAGAATCATAAACTTCATCCAATGTCCCGGGCTCAACCAACACCAACTCTGAGGTAAAAACAATGACTGCAGATGCTGGAAACCAGATTCTGGATTAGTGGTGCTGGAAGAGCACAGCAGTTCAGGCAGCATCCGAGGACAGGCAAAATTGATTGTCCTCGGATGCTGCCTGAACTGCTGTGCTCTTCCAGCACCACTGATCCAGAACACCAACTCTGAACCTGTCCTGTTCCACTGACAGTGCAGACATAGACATACCAGTGCTGGCGGCACTGTATTTTGGTGTTGGGAAGGATTTGTCCGGCAGTCATCAAAATTGGAGTGGTGCTGGAAAAGCACAGCAGGTTAAGCAGCATCCGAGGTGCAGGAAAATCGACGTTTCCAGCAAAAGTCCTTCATTAGGAATGAGGCTGGGAGCCTCGGGGGTGGAGAGATAAATGGGAGGGGGATGGGGCTGGGGAGAAGGTAGCTGAAAGTGCAAAAGGTGGATGGAGGTGGGGGTAAAGGTGATTGGTCAGAGAGGTGGGTGGAACAGATACGTGGGAAGGAAGAGTGACAGGTGGGACAGGTCACTAGGACAGTGCTGAGCTGGAAGGATGGAACTGCGGTAAGGGGAAATGGGGAAACTGGTGAAGTCCACATTGATGCCATGGGATTGAAGAGTCCTGAGGCAGAAAATGAGGCGTTCTTCCTCCAGGTGTCAGGTGGTGAGGGAGTGGCGGTGGAGGAGGCCCAGGACCTACGTGTCCTTGGCAGAGTGGGAGAGGAAGTTGAAATGTTCAGTCACGGGACGGTGGGGTTGAATGGTGCGGGTGTCCTGGAGATGATTGCTGAAGCACTCTGTGAGAAGGCGTCTGGTCTCCCCAAAGTAGAGCAGACTGCATCGGGAGCAACGGATACAATAAATAACATGTTGGAAATGGCAGGTGAAACTTTGATGGATGTGGAAGGTTCCTTTGGGGCCTTGGACTGAGGTGAGGGGGGAGATGTGCTTGCAGGTTTTGCAATTCCTGCGGCGGGAGGGGAAGGTGCCAGGAGGGGAGGATGGGTTGTTAGGGGCGTGGACCTGATCAGGTAATCGCATAGGGAACAGTCTTTGCAGAAAGCGGATAGGGGTGGAAAGGGAAATATATCCCTGGTGGTGGTGGAAATGTCGGCCAATAATACGATTTATGCAGAGGTTGGTGGGTGGAAGGTGAGTACCAGTGGGGTTCTTATTGCAGTTGGAGGGGTGGGGTTCAAGGGCGGAGATGCATTGGAGGGCATCTTCAACCACGTGGGAGGGGAAATTGCGGTCTTTAAAGAAGAAGGCCATCTAGTGTGTTCTGTGGTGGAACTGGTTCACCTGGGAGTAGATGCAGCAGAGATGGAGGAATTGGGAATACGGGATAGCATTTTTGCAGGAGATAGGGTGGGAGGAGGTGTAATCCAGGTAGCTGCGGGAGTCGGTGGGTTTGTAGAAAATGTCAATGTTGATTCGGTCATCGTTGATGGAGATGTCGAGGAAGGGGAAAGGAAGTGCCAGAGATGGTCCAGGTGAACTTAAGGTCGAGGTGGAATGTGTTGGTGAAGTTGATGAACTGTTCAACCTCCTCATGGAAACACGAGGTGGCGCCAATGCAGTCATCAATGTAGCAGAGGAAAAGGTGAGGAGAGGTACCAAGTATAACTCTGGAAGATGGACTGTTCTACGTAGCTGACAAAGAGGCAGGCATAGCTGGGGCCCATGTGGGTGCCCATGGCTACCCCTTTCATTTGGAGGAAGTTGGAGGATTCGAAGGAGAAATTGTTCAGGGTGAGTACCAGTTCAGCCAAACAAATAAGAGTGTTGAGGGTGAGGCTACTATATTCCCAGCCCCACCGCCCTCCCGTTTATCTCTCCACCGCCGAGGCTCTCAGCCTCATTCATGAAGAAGGGCTTTTGCCCGAAACATTGATTTTCCTGCTCCTCGGATGCTGCCTGACCTGCTGTGCTTTTCCAGCACCTCTAGTTTTGACTCTAATCGCCAGCATATGCAGTAGCCACTTCTGCCTCGTCGTCAAAATTAACTTGAGACTCCACGCTATCTGATCGCATCAAATAGGGCTGATTATCACCTCCAAGCCCCAACCCCAGCCCCCAGGTGCTGAAACATTTTGAATACCATTAGGAGAACACACATGACCATGCCGATCATATAAAAACCTATCTGGTTCATAAATGTTCCTTCGGGAAGGAGAACTGCATACACATGATTTCAGCCCCACAGTAATGTGGTTGATCCTGAACTGCACACTGCAATAGCTTAGCAAGCCATCTAGCTCAGGGGCAACAAATGCTGGACAATGCAACGATGCTTACATTACATCAATAAACAAACATTTTCATTTTTAATTACTTATACATTTAATTTTAAAACTTTGAAGCCTGCAGCTTTAATGGATTTGAAACAAAACTGGTGATAATCAAAAAGTGAAAACTTCAGATACTCAGAGTATGCAGCAAGTTGCACGAATAATTATCACAAAATATTAAACTTACCGCCTGTACATTCCTGAATAACTGAGAACAGGAAATCTCGAGGAGTCATGAATAATTCACCCTCATATTCAATTGAGGCAAATTGTTTGAAACGTTGTTTGCAAGTTGCAGCACAGCCATATTCTTCTTTAGTATCTTCTTTAATGGTATTCTGGACCTAAAAACAGAAATAAAAAGACCATTCATTAAATTTCAGAATCTAACTTCGTATATCTTTGTTCTCATACATTATTAATTAACCATTGCTATAATAAGCAAGCACCTATTTGAACATATTACGACAGGCATTTTCTGTCTATCTGCAGTTTATTGGTGGGTTGATTTACTTGGGGGTGCAGCATAGTACATGTGGAGGCTTGTGGAGCATACAGAAGATTGAAGGTTAAGACATACAACAGATGACAAGGTTGCTGGTGGAGATGGAAGCAGCGGGGCACCATTTGTGTGGGGGCATGGTGTTTGCTTGAGAAAATGAACAACAGAAGATGAGAGGAGCCTAATAACAAGTTATTAGGCTCCTCTCAAAGCCCTCCGCTTCTTTCTTTCCTGCCGTACCGACCAGTACCCTTCCACAGACACCCTCCTTCGACTGACTGAACTGGTCCTCACCCTGAACAACTTCTCTTTCCAATCCTCCCACTTCCTCCAAACGAAAGGAGTAGCCATGGGCACCCGCATGGGCCCCAGCTATGCCTGCCTTTTCGTAGGATATGTGGAACAATCCATCTTCCGCAACTACACTGGCCCCACCCCCCACCTTTTCCTCCGCTACATCGATGACTGTATCGGCGCCGCCTCGTGCTCCCACGAGGAGGTTGAACAGTTCATCCACTTCACCAACACCTTCCACCCCAACCTCAAATTCACCTGGACAGTCTCAGATTCCTCCCTCCCCTTCCTCGACCTTTCTTTTTCTATCTCAGGCGACCGAATCAACACGGACATCTACTACAAACCAACCGACTCCCACAGCTACCTGGACTACACCTCCTCCCATCCTGCCCCCTGTAAAAACACCATCCCATTCTCCCAATTCCTTCGACTCTGCCGCATCTGCTCCCAGGAGGACCAGTTCCAAAAACGCACATCCCAGATGGCCTCCTTCTTCAAGGACCGCAATTTCCCCCCCCGACGTGGTCGACGATGCCTTCCACCGCATCTCTTCCACTTCCCGATCCTCCGCCCTTGAACCCCGCCCCTCCAACCGCCACCAGGACAGAACCCCACTGGTCCTCACCTACCACCCCACTAACCTCCATGTACAGCGCATCATCCGCCGCCATTTCCGCCACCTCCAAACGGACCCCACCACCAAGGATATATTTCCCTCCCCTCCCCTATCAGCATTCCGTAAAGACTACTCCCTCCGTGACTCCCTCGTCAGATCCACACCCCCCACCAACCCAACCTCCACTCCCGGCACCTTCCCCTGCAACCGCAGGAGGTGCAAGACTTGCGCCCACACCTCCCCCCTCACCTCCCTCCACGGCCCCAAAGGAAACTTCCATATCCGCCACAGATTCACCTGTACCTCCACACATATCATCTATTGCATCCTTTGCACCCGATGTGGCCTCCTCTATATTGGGGAGACGGGCCGCCTGCTTGCGGAGCGTTTCAGGGAACACCTCTGGGACACCCGGACCAACCAACCCAACCACCCTGTAGCTCAACATTTCAATTCCCCCTCCCACTCCACCAAGGATATGCAGGTCTTTGGACTCCTCCATCGTCAGACCACAGCGAAACGACGGTTGGAGGAAGAACGCCTCATCTTCCGGCTAGGAACCCTCCAACCACAAGGGATGAACTCGGATTTCACCAGTTTCCTCATTTCCCCTCCCCCCAGCCTGTCTCAGTCAAATCCATCAAATTCAGCACCGCCTTCCTAACCTGCAATCTTCTTCCCGACCTCTCCGCCCCCACCCCAGTCTGACCTATCACCCTCACCTTGACCTCTTTCCACCTATCACATTTCCGACACCCCTCCCCCAAGTCCCTCCTCCCTATCTTTTATCTTAGCCTGCTGCACCAACTTTCCTCATTCCTGGTGGTGGTGGGAGAAAGAGGTGAGTGTCTGTTCCTGGTGGTGGTGGGGGGAGGTGAGATTTTGTTCCTGGTGTGGAGGTGGGGGTGTGTGTTCCTGGTGGTGGGGATGGGGAGAGTGTGTTCCTGGTTTGGGGGGTGTGGGGTGGAGGGGAGGGGGAGAGAGTGTGCTCCTGTTGGTGTGGGAGGGGGAAGAATGTGTGTTCCTGGTGATGGTAGAGGGAGGCGAGGAATGACATGCGAAAGACAGAATGGCATGGGATGGAATTGTATGAGAGAATTAGGAAAGGGTGGATCGCATAAAAAAGGATATAGGAAGGATCAAATGGTATTGTACTGGAGACATGTTTTGAAAGGATGGCATTGGAAAAGTGATGAGATGGTGGAACTGATAAGGTTACTAATTTGACTGCATATGTTGTATGGGTCCCTGCTCAAATCTACATACTTTAATTCCACCTCTAATCATAAAGTGTTAATATAGGTTAGTAAATGTTAGTGATGTGAAAAGATAGGGAGAGGGTTGAGATATATGAAGAAATGTTTTCGATGAGCTCAAATTTATGGAGGTTGAAACACATGTGATTGGTATAACAGAGTGGCCAATGAGGAGGTTTAGAATTTCTGTTGAAGGAATGGACTGAAAACAATGGCTTCAATCTTTGAAGGTAAAATGTAGGAAATAGTGATTCACATAAAACAATCTGTTTAACAAGCAACAAAGCTTTGGAAAAACCAAAATAAGTTATGGTGAGACAGGAATGGGTGTCATCAGCAAAATGGGCAAAATGATTAGTTGAAAGAAACATTAGGCCCTTAAAGACAGAGTGGAGAAATTATCATAGAGAATGAGAAAATAGCAAAGGTGCTGTCTCAATATCTGCAAAACAAAAGAACTGAGCATTAACTTCAAGAAGAAAGGAGGAACACACTCCTCTATCTACGTCAACAGCACTGAGGTGGAGACAGTCGAGAGCATCACGTTTCTCAGAGTGATGATAACCAACAATCTACCATGTAGAAACAACAGTCAAGAAGGCACAACAATGCCTCTTCTTCCACAGGTGGCATAGGAAATTCGGCATGTCCATAAGGACCCTCACCAACTTGTACAGGTTCACTATAGAAAGCATTCTATCCAGGTGCATAACGGCCTAGTATGGCCACTGCTCTAACCCACAACTGTAAGAAACTACAGAAAATTGTGTGCACAGCCCAACCCAGAATGAAGCCAACTTCCCATCTATGGACTTCATTTACACTTCTTGTTGACATGGAAAGGCTGCCATCATCATCAAAGATCCCCACCTCCCTGATAATGCTCTCTTTCAACCTCTTTCATTAGGCAGAAGACACAGAGGCTTGAAAATATGCACTAACAGGTTCAAGAAGAGCTCCTTCCCTGCTCTTATTAGACTGCTGAATGGACCTCTCTGACTTCAAATAATGCTGATCTTGCTAATGTTGGTCTTGCTTTGGGCACCTCCTGTGCAACCACAACCTTGCATGCCTTGGTCTGTCTAAGCACCCTATGCTCTATGTACTTGCTTGCTATGAACTGCCTGTACTGCTCACAAAACAAAACTTTTCACTATAATTAGGTACATGACTACAATAAATCAAATCAAATTTGAGGGAGTCAGTGACGATGTGGTAATGTCCATGGACCATTGATCCAGAGGCCTTCGCTCATTCTGTGGGGACTTAGGTTCAAATCACACCAGGGCAGCTGGTGGAATTTAATTAAATTACTAAGTATAGAATTCATCTATACATTCTTTTAGCTATATATATCTAGAATATGAAGCTGGTGATTATGCCAACTATCATCAATTGCTATTAAAAAAATCTGATTCATTATCATTCTTTAAGGAAGGAACTCTACCATCCTCATCTGGTCTTATTTGCAGGCGACTTCAGATCCACAACAATGTGGCTGATTCTTAACATTCTTCTGAAATGGCCAATAATTTTAAGGGCAATTCAGGATAAACAACAGATATTAGCCTTGCTCTTGACATTCAAATCCCATGAGAGAAGAAAGAAATATTTCTACCTGTATTCACAGTAGAAAACAAACTTCATAACAGGAATAGAGCATAATCAAGGTGCGAATAGGATGAGGAATTTAATTAACACAAACAACAAAAAAAATTGAAGAAACTTAAATGATGAGAGGTCAACAAATCTCCATGACCTGATAGAATCCTAGAATATAAGGTAGTTACAATCACAGTGGATATGATTTTCCAAAGTCCCTTGGAACTTCTGAATTGGTCCCAGCAGATTTGAAGTTAGCAAATGTAACACTGCTATTTAAGAAAGGAGAGAAGGAGAAAATACTGGAATCTAACATTCAACAAATCAGAAAAATGAACTTAAAACATAATAGCATATTTAGACAAAATCAAGATAGTTTTAGAAAATATAGATTGTATTTGACACATTTATTTTAAGGTTGTGGCAAGTAGGGCAGATAAAGGGGATATAGCAGATACAGGTGAATTTCCTAAATGTGATAAGGTGTTATACAAAAGGTTACCTTGTACAAGTTAAAAGTTCATGGTATTGGGGGTAATATATTACATGGGGGGAGAGGTCAGCTAATGCATATGAAACAGAGAGTAGGGATAAGCCTGAGCTAACTGAGTTCCAGTGAAACACTGCCATTAGGATCAGTGTTATCCTAATCTATTTTTAATCTATTTAATGACTTACACACAAAAAAGAAAGAAATCAGAGTTCGAATATACAAAGCAAGTTGGTTATGCCAGTACTAAGGAGGACATATAGATGCTGCCAAGGAAGACTCATAGGTTAAAGTGAGTGAGCAACAGGTAACAGATGGAGAATAATGTGGGGGTATTATGAGGTGACTCACTTTAATAGGAAGAATGATTTTAAGATCTATGAAACTGGCAAAAGTTGATGCTCAGTACAAAGTTAGCATGGGGTATAATGGACATCGAGGAAAACAAGTGACACTTTCTATTGCAAGAGGACTGGAGTATAAAGATACACAAACCTTGCTACAATTGTGCAAGAAACTATTGTGAACACAGTATTTAATATGTAGGAAGGGATATACTTGCATTGTGGAGGAGTATACAGTAGATGGGAGGGGTGTTATCCTCATGTGAGAGGCTGAGTAAATTGAATCTGGATGTTTAGAAGAATGAAAGGTAATCTCATGAAAACATACTAAAAGAGGTTGAATGATAGCCACTAAGGTTTGTTTCTCCTGGCTATACAGTCAAGTAAACAGAATCATGCCTTCGAATAACTTTGAATTGAAATACAAAAAAAAATCCTTCACTCAGCAGATTGTGAATCTTTGTAATTTTCTACCTATGACCATTGTGTAGAGACCATTGTTGAGCAAATTCTATTCTCAGTAAATTAAAGAATATGGGGTGCAGGCAGTAGAGTTGAGTTGAGAGGAAGATCAGACATATTTGTATTGAATGGTGGAGCAGACAGGAGGAGCTGTATCATCTACTCCTATACATTTTGTTCATAGAAATCATAAGTTGAAGGAGATCAAGGATTTTTGAAGTACCCTTGAGCTAAATATAGACTTCAATAAATATTCATTATGCCACTACATGCAAGTCATCAGCAACTGACTCTGCAAGTTTGGCAAATTTGACCTACAGCCAGTTCATCCTTCACTGGTAATAGTATTATCAACACTGTAGCATGCAAATTTAATGCACTATAGTAAAATTGAGCATTTCTTCTCAACGGAAGAAAATGTTACCCTTTGGCATTATGTTTGAACATACCAGATTTTAATTTGACTTGGACACATATCAAGGAAAAACCATCTTGCAATTATAAAATTTTAACTTTGTTCACTCATATTGTCTCTGAGTAGCTTTTGTTGTTCATCATCCAAGAAAACAAACGAAATAGGCTAAATTACTATGCCACGGCAAAATAGGATGTGGGTTGGCCCACAAAGTTTTCCTTTGATTTATTTATAGGATGTGGGCTTTTCTGAAGGCCAGCATATATTGCTCACCCTAATTGCCTTTGAGAAGGTGGTGGTGAGCTGCCTTCTTAAATTGCTGCAGTCCTTGCAGTGAAATAACTCCCATAATGCTGGTGGGTAAATGCTATTTATTCTTGAACCTATGAGCAGCTGATAAAATGCCATTAGCTCATTTTAGGGACCAAGATTCTGAACTGTTCTTTAGTTTGAAAATCAGTAATGGAATGAATCCAAAAGAGGGAAGAGAAAGGTGTAGTTTCACTTTTAAAGCACACAACCTCCTTTTTCCAGCAGGTGTTTTTAAAACTAATTTGGAAAGTTATGAGGAGAGAACATATGTTGAACATAAGGAAACCAGCTCTGACAGCGTGATAGCTGCAAAACAGAGTCTAATTAAATGATAACTATGCAAATTATTAATGGTCAGAAATAAAAATATTTTAGGTTGCACACCATTTTGTCCATATTTAAACCCGTGATATAGGAGCTTTAAGATTTTGCGAATATTTGTTCCTACTCCCTCAAAATAAATATTGCCTGGGACTTCTTGGCTCCCCTGTCTTGCAAGTCAGTTTTAAAAATTGTTTTGAATGTAGTGACGTACTATAAAACCTTCAAGCTTCCTAAGTTGCTGCAAGTTGAGCTCGTAGCAACTGTATATTTCAGTTTTTTGTTTTGTGACTTGGCTTGAGTCACCTCCCTCAAGACTGTTAATTGGAGGTCTGTGCATTGCCAAGCTAATGCCAGTGGAATATGTGCAAGAGGCAGCTGGGGTGACTGTTTCTATAATATTTCCATCCTTCACTCCTGGAAAAGAAGCACCCAGCAGTAAGGACAAGCTTGCAAACGTGTCATACAATTAAGTAAAAATATTATCAAAATGCTAAAACAATAAAGAAAATGAAAGTGTGCTTCAAATGAACCTTACTTTTTACCAAGGAAAACATCATCATGATCAGTATATTACAATTATGTGGAATTCCATAGTTGTTTGGCAGTCTTCATCATAATCTTTCACAGCATCTCTTCCTTTGCACAAATTTATAATAAATAAGGAAAATGATTTACTGCATTAATCATCATCATCGGATTTTAAGTCTCCAGCTTAGTTTCTATTATTTATTGAACAAACCCAATTCTTTTCCCACATTACTTGGACTGGTTAAAAACAAAGACAGGTGCAATTGTCTTGCTTAAATGTTTGCCATTATTAGCATACAACAAATAAAACTTAAAACTAGAAGCATTGGAAGAAGAATTGTAGATCACTTCACTATAGTACTCAACGTTATACAACATACAATCTCAAATGAAACAGCAGTTGATTTAGAACTGTGATTTCACAATTATTTTTATCCCACAGGACTCATTAAACTAATAAGGAACTCTTGATGGGTACATGATAACAACTGATTGAAGCTCGGAACGTATTTGTATATTTAATAATGATCTTTCAGCACATAAACACTTGAGTAAAGTTTTTTTTGTAGTAAGCCAATCCAAGAATCAACTATTTCAATTAAAGAATAATCAACCTGAGCTTTGGCAAAGAGTACCATCTTAATCAAAAATTGTTTAATCCTGAAATATTAAATATCAGCACCTCAATTAAGTGCACAATTTGATGTCATCAAAATAAGGCCATTTTAAGGAACTACTGTGATGCAAGGTATGTGATTTACATATTAATATCATTTATTTTTGAGATTAGATATTGAATTAATGATGTGTAGATTTTGATTTAAATGTATGAAGGAGTTTAATAATTAGTTTTTCAGTCTTCTAATGCACAATTTTTAAACCAGTGTGTGTTAGAGAGCAGCTGATTGAGGACCCTCCTGAAAAGATAATGAGAATTTCTTCATAATGAGAGATTTACGATTGGAGAGAGCAACACTGAAAGAAATTTGCTTGCTTTTGTTTAGGAGAATCAAGATTGTTTTCCCCCCTAGATTGTAGAGCTTTTGCTTTTCAGCTTGTTGAAAATTTGCCTGGCATCATACAGAAGGGGAAAGTGAGGACTGCAGATGCTGGAGGTCAGAGTCAAGAGTGTAGTGCTGTGCTTTTCCAGCAGTACACTCTAGATAAGAATCTTACAGAAGAACAGTTTCCTCTGGAGAAAGGATTTCATTCAGAACAATTAAGAAATAGGTTATCTCAGAGTAAGGGTTTTAGTTTGAAAATTCCAGGTGACAAGTGTTTGGTTAGAACCTTGAAGGGGTTATTTGATACAAAGAAATTTTAAGCTCAGTTGTTTCAATAATCTCGAAAGAGGCCATCAAGACTGGGAATTGAAAGAACCAGGAAAATCAAGCCTATGGGTATGATAAAGAAGGAAACTCTCTCTGCTGGGAATAGATTGGACTTTATTTGGCCATGGGTTTTCAAATCTTTCAAATTGTGTTGAACGTCAGTAGCTTGGTTTGTTTTATTTTATCTTCATTTATTTTGTGCAATAAACTGCAGTTTTATTGTTAAAATCAAATCTGTGGCTTTGTGTACTTGTGTTTCAGTGAAAGACTACTGTGTTTAAATAATAAATGAGCAGAATATGATTTATCAAGCCAGATTTTAGTCTGGGATATGACTAATCCACTTGTACCATTATCTGGGATCATAACATTACCTGTCAAATTGAAATAAATGGATATAATAAAAGATTTGATAACACAATGGAGATCTAACAAACATTTAATCTCACAGTGTTACCATAAAATTAGCTTTTTATTTATTTGCCTGCTTCCGTAGCAGACATGATTACTTAGAGTACACAAACACTGCAATTATTAGGCATTGTTGTACCTACATGAGATACAGGTGAAAGCTTGGATCAAATCTGAGCAACGTTAACTGGCTCAGATAAACACTGGTAAAGCTGAAGCATTTTCTTTGGCTTCCACAAACATTAACATGTCTGGTTTGACCTCTACTGACTTCTTCTTTTTCTGTGATGATTCTTTGAGTAAATATAGAAGTGCAGAATCTGAGTATACTTTTCAGTACCTTAGTTTCCTCCTCATTCCAATCCATTCACAAGCCTGTGGCATCTGCAGCTTTGTCAAACCAGTTAGATGTTCATTTAAATCTCAGAGACTATGCTGTCACTGCTTTAGAGCATAATATTCTAGTTATCTATGGAAGCAGCTAAAGTGTGCCTACAGAATGGCTACAGCATGCTATCTAAAAATGCAAGATGTGGACTTGAAGCTCAGTCAACTTTCTTCCACATCAGTAGAGGAGATATAGCCAGACTTTATTAGTTAAGTCAACATTAAATTAGCTCTTCCCAACAAAGGATCAGCCAAATCGTTCATGCCCTGGAACAAAAGGGTAATGCTAGTGTACTGGAGAACAAAAACATCAAAACAATTTCTTAAAAGTTCATCCTATTTTCAATATATATGTGCAGTAAATGGTTTACAATTAAAGAAAACTGCGCACAAATTAAACTCCATGAAAACCAAATGATGGCAACTGAATTACCAGTTGATCCTCTCCTGCAGGCTGAGTACAAGGATCAGAGGTAAGTACATCGTAGAGTTTTAGGCAATATATAAAACTGGATAGAAGCACAGAAACCTAAATTTAACTCACCTCTACAAACTTCCAATGAAACTAGGCAACAGATGTTCATAGACCTGACATATGATTATTTACCTACTTTGGCAACAAGTATTATTTGAGAACATATGAAGAATATCACAAAAACATTATTTTGAAGTGCAAAAAAGTTATATTTCATCCTTTCTTTGTACATTGGGAATTGTAAACACCCAATTGTACATATTTATGATGAAGTTGATTCATTTACATAAGTGCAATTTTGAAATACACAGTATCCTTCCTCTGTCCTAATACCAAAATGTCATCAGTATTACAAAGCTTCTTTTAAACATATCTCAAATGAGATATTTAGATAATTTAGTTGATTTAGTATTACAAGTGAAGTATTCCAAGACATATACACAACCAATTAATGTGGTGGATACATTGGCAAATTAGATACTGTTGAATAAAAACTGCCTTTTATTTATGACTTGTCCAATACTCTCAATTAGGTTTACTGAATCTTGCAAAGGTACAAGCTGTTTGTGATAATGCAATATTTTTAATCTCGTCAATGAAATCTGGAGGCAAAAAATATAAAGTGATAGTTTTGTTATTTGAATATATATTTTTTCTAGACCCTTCATTAATTGCATTCAAAAGTCTGTTCTTGAAAACAGACTAACTCCTAGCACCTAAACAAAATATTCAGTTTATTTGCATTTATGAGAAAAAAAGGGTTAGATGGCAACAAAGTTGAATCTCCTGCATATAGAGTCATGGCTGTAGTATTTAATATTGACATCAATTTTCTTAAAACAAAAAAAAATGCCTACACCGTAATAGAGTACTGAAAGTATAGTAATAATTATTCTTTGCATAGTAACTGAATAAAAGCCTGTCAGCTGAATGTATTTGCAATATTTTCAATATGTCTGCTTTGTCAAGAAAAACAAACTCATCTTTCACTACTGTGACAAGTCACCCATTTCTGATCATTACATTCTTAAACTTTCCAAAATAGTTTCATGATAATGCTGAAAGATGAAATAAATCACTAACATTTTATAGGTTGCCTGAAGAAGTAGCCACCTAAATTAATTGATACACAGATTAAGCACTGGCAATTTAGAGAGATTCTTTCAGCTTCTAAAGCGTCAACATCCAACAACAATTTTTTCTGATGCTAATGAAATTGTATCTTTGTTGTATCTTTCGACTTTTATATCTGATTTCTGTGTTCCAAGTTTTCTTTTATAAGAAAAAATGCCAGGAATGAGAAACTCCTCCTTGAAAGTATTATTACCTCTCTGATGTAGGAGATCCTAGTCACTGACCATTTGCAATTTTGCTGAAACTCTGCTTCATGCAAAAACTGGCACACTGAAGCAAAATATAGCAGAAAGTTTTTGCTTTGTTCTTGATTCCAGTAAAGAAAACTAACAGCTGTTTCCTGATATTCAAAATATGTTCTTTTTCTGACAGATAATCTGGTTTTTGGATAGTCTGGAATGCAGCTCTCATGAAGTTCATGTCCTGAGATGATTTCTTCTGGTACTTGCCAAGCTCTATTTGAAATTTGCAGCTTTAATACGAGGATTATTTTGAACAGTCTTCTGAGAAGTGCGGCTTTCTCAGGTGGCCTTCTTTAGAGATACATGTAGAAAATACCAAGGCGGCAAAAGTGGGGCATATCAGTCATTGAAACAAGTCGAAAAGAACATTAAAATCACACAAAAAATCAGTCTGTGGCAAACAATTGCCATTTATTAGTTTAAACAAAATGTATGGAACTTTTCGTATCCTTTACAGGAACCAATTTCTCTCCATCCACAACACTCTTTACAAAAAAAATGTTGTTGGACTATCTAATTTAAAAGCGACATTCAATAAATTGGAAATACAATATTTGGGCTCTGCAGTAGAAACATTGCTTAAACGCTAAGCAACTCTTCCTGGTTGCTTTGGTTCATAGAATAACAAGGCATATATTGCCATGATATAATATGGTATTGGTGGCTATTCTGGAGTGTATTTTATGTGCCTCTAATTAAAACCACAGTAGTTAATCCATTATATCTATAACACTGGCATATCCAAAAATGTGGAAGCTTACTCATCTACATATACCCAAAAATCGAACTCGGCCAATGACTGCACTATCAGCCTCCTCCTGATCTTCAGGAGGGTGAGGGAAGGTGGTAATGAGAACCATCATGAGAGGCATAGTCAGCAAACATCTGCTCACTGCCCATTTTGTACCAGAACTACTCAGCCTCAGACCTCAAGATAGTTTCATCCAGTTATGAATGTGAGAGATGAATGGCAAGTGATGAAAACAGCAGTCCACAACAGCGAAACAACATTAAAAGATAGCCTTGAAAAATGTGAAGACATCAAGGACCAAACGTAAAGACTCCGATGGCTTGTCTTAAACTTGGCACGTAGAAAATACTTGGATTTGTTACAGGCAGTGACTATAGTCCCAGGAAAATAGTGGGGTTATTTGTTACAGCTCTGCAGTATTCAACTCAAATCACTACTCCTCCAATAATAAAACTAGCCTAAAACAGGACATCAATAATATCCTAACGTGGCTAATAAGCAGCAAATAACGTGTGTTATCTAACAACTGCACCAGTTAATTGAGCAAGAAAAAACATCACATTTGACCAAGAATGATATATCCAAAACCTGTTCTCTACCTACAGGATACTGGTCTGGAATTTGTTGAAATTCACTTAATTTCCCTGGATGAGCACAGCTCCGATATCACTCAAGGAGGTCATCCCAATCCAAGATAAAACAGTCTACCTGACTGCTGTCCCATCCACCATTATTTTCATTCACTTCCTGCACTTCTGTCACTTACAACATGCACCTTCCCTTGAGGACCAGAGGGCATAATCTCAGGAAAAGGGGTGACACATTAAAGAAAGAGATGAGGAGGAATTTCTTCTCTCTGAAGGCAATGAATCTGCTCAATTCTTCACTGTAGATGGCTGTTGAGGGCTGAGCTATTAAGCACATTCAAGGCTGAGACAGGCAGATTATTAATCAATAGGGGAATCAAAGGCTGAAGAAATAAAGTGGAATTGTGAATTAACAGATCAGCAGACTTGATGGACTAAATGGAGAAAGTGAGGGCTGCAGATGCTGGAGATCAGAGCTGAAAATGTGTTGCTGGAAAAGCGCAGCAGGTCAGGCAGCATCCAAGGAACAGGAGAATCGACGTTTCGGGCATAAGCCCTTCTTCAGGAATGAGGAAAGTGTGTCCAGCAGGCTAAGATAAAAGGTAGGGAGGAGGGACTTGGGGGAGGGGCGTTGGAATTGCGATAGGTGGAGGGAGGTCAAGGTGAGGGTGATAGGCCGGAGTGGGGTGGGGGCGGAGAGGTCAGGAAGAAGATTGTAGGTTAGGAAGGCGGTGCTGAGTTCGAGGGATTTGACTGAGACAAGGTGGGGGGAGGGGAAATGAGGAAACTGGAGAAATCTGAGTTCATCCCTTGTGGTTGGAGGGTTCCCAGGCAGAAGATGAGGCGCTCTTCCTCCAACCGTCGTGTTGCCATGGTCTGGCGATGGAGGAGTCCAAGGACCTGCATGTCCTTGGTGGAGTGGGAGGGGGAGTTAAAGTGTTGGGCTACGGGGTGGTTGGGTTGGTTGGTCCGGGTGTCCCAGAGGTGTTCTCTGAAACGTTCCGCAAGTAGGCGGCCTGTCTCCCCAATATAGAGGAGGCCACATCGGGTGCAGCGGATGCAATAGATGATGTGTGTGGAGGTGCAGGTGAATTTGTGGTGGATATGGAAGTGTCCCTTGGAGGAAGTAAGGGGGGAGGTGTGGGCGCAAGTTTTGCATTTCTTTCGGTTGCAGGGGAAGGCGCCGGGAGTGGAGGTTGGGTTGGTGGGGGGTGTGGACCGGACGAGGGAGTCACGGAGGGAGTGGTCTTTTCAGAACGCTGATAGGGGAGGGGAGGGAAATATATCCCTGGTGTGGGGTCCGTTTGGAGGTGGCGGAAATGACGGCGGATGATATGTTGTACATGGAGGTTGGTGGGGTGGTAGGTGAGGACCAGTGGGGTTCTGTCCTGGTGGCGGTTGGAGGGGCGGGGCTCATGGGTGGAGGAGCGGGAAGTGGAAGAGATGCAGTGGAGGGCATCGTCGACTACGTCTGGTGGGAAATTGCGGTCCTTGAAGAAGGAGGCCATCTGGGTTGTACGGTTTTGGAACTGGTCCTCCTGGGAGCAGATGCGGCGGAGACGAAGGAATTGGGAATATGGGATCGCGTTTTTACAGGGGGCAGGGTGGGAGGAGGTGTAGTCTAGGTAGCTGTGGGAGTCGGTCGGTTTATAGTAAATGTCCGTGTCGATTCGGTCACCCGAGATAGAAATGGAAAGGTCTAGGAAGGGGAGGGAGGAGTCTGAGACGGTCCAGGTGCACCCGAGATAGAAATACTAAATGGCCCACTTTTGCTGTTACACCTTATGACCTTAACATGCAAATTTATGTCCTCCACCCCCTCAGGGACAAGGGTAACAGATACATGGGCGTCTTTGTCAATCACAATCCTGACTTCGACATATGATTCTGTCCCTTCCTCAGTTAAAATCCTGCAAACCAGATCCCTACCCTCACTCCCAAAAGCACTGTGGGAGTAAATTCATTATATGGATTAAAGTGGTTCAGGAAATCTGGTCATACTGCCTTTATGTGCAACAAGAAATGGTCAATAAATACTGGCCTTACTGTGCTCCATGAATTAACTTTTAATATGTTATTCTCATTGATTATCAATACCAGAAGAACACTATTGGTCAGTGGTTGAATTGGACAGCTATATAAGATCAAGACTACATGAGCAGGGTAGGTGCCACACATTTCTAATGTAAATCCTTTTAAAATATTAGAATTTTTTATTACTATTACATTTCTCTCATTATAATCCATCTTCCATCTTGCTGTCATTTATTTGACCTATCTAGAGTCATAGAGTGATAGAGATGTACAGCATGGAAACAGACCCTTTGGTCCAACCTGTCCATGCTGACCTGATATCCCAACCCAATCTAGTCCCACCTGCCAGCACCCGGCCCATATCCCTCCAAACCCTTCCTATTCATATACCCATCCAAATGCCTCTTAACTGGTGCAATTTTGGAGCCTATTTGTGTCCCCCACAGCTCATCTTTCCATATAGCTTTGTACCATCCACAAACATAGATACATTACTCTCTATCTCTTTGTCAAGGTCATTGATGTAGATTGCAAATAGCTGAGGCAGCTACAGCTGGTACTCCACTATTCACTGCCTGCCAAATTGGCAATGGCCTGTTTAAGTTCAATTTTTACTTCCTGACTGTTAATCAGTCCTCTATAACTCTCAACTCCATGAGCTCTTATCTTCCTGAGTAATCTTCTGTGAACTTATTAAATGTCTTTTGGAAATTCAGGTATACTACATCTAGTGGTTTCCCTTCATCTGCCTTACTAGTCACACCCTCAAAAGACTAATACAGTTTTCAAAACAAAGTAAAAACACATTGACTTGTTTGATCATTCTACACTTTTATTAGTGCTTCCTTAATAACCTGCCGCCTTTAAAACAGGTCTGATGTGGTTACAGAAACGGAGTATGGTGAGGCTGGAATATTGGAATGCCCTTGCATGTTTACTGAGGCACTGACTTAGCTTTAAAGGTGAATATTAGGCCCTCAAACCCACTCTTTGCCATGTACTCTATATACGCCCCATATCCTTTTATACCACTCACCTCCATGCCCTCTTAACTTCCCAATACCCCTCATATTGTCCAAACATTCTTAAGCCCCCGTGTCTTTTCATCAATCCTACTCTATTCTTGCCATGTATTATCTATACCCAATCACTTGGTAACCATGATGAACAGGTTTCAAGAGCCATTTCTTTGCAATGGAGATGAAAAGAATTTCTAACAATCTAACAGAGCCCTCAATTAAACATACTTCACCATGAAATAAAACTTGTATTCATAAAATCCATTCAAAAAAATTTAAATCTCAAGTGGATGATATACTAACACAAATCTCTATTTCACTTACCACAAAGACTGCTAATCTTTTAATAACTTCAAAGAGAACATAAGATTACAAAGGGATCTTGATCAATTGGGCTGAAGAGTGGCAGATGGACTTTATTTTAGATTAATGCAAGATATTGCATTTTGCAAAGTGAACAAGGGCAGGACTTAAACAGTTAATGGTAAGGCCCTTACAATATTGTTGAACATAGAAACCTATAGATTGTTTGAAAGTTGTGTCACAGGTAGACAAGGTGTTTAGTAGGCACTTAGCATACTTGCCTTCATTGCTCAGATGAATGAGTATGGTATTTGGTATATCATTTTGAGGTTAAACAGGAGGTTGGTGAAGCCATTTTTGGAGTACTGTGTATAGATCTGGTATCCCTGCTACAGGAAGGAGATTAATAAATTGGTGAGGGTTCAGAAAGGATTTACCAGAATGGTGCTGAGATTGAAGGATTTGGGTTATAGGAAGAGGCTGAATAGGCTAGGACTTTTTCACTGGAACCTAAGAGGTTGAGGAGTGATCTTATGGAGGTTTATAAATCACAAGGGCAAGAATAGGGTGAATAGCAAAGGTCTTTTTTCCGATGGTTGGGGAGTCCAAAACTTGAGAGCATAAGCTTCACATGAGAAGGGAAAGATTTAAAAGGGAGCTGAGGGGCGACATTTTTACAAAGAGGGTGATGTGTGTATGGAACAAACTGCCAGAGGAAGTGGTAGGTGTAAGGGCAGCTACAACATTTAAAAGACATTTGGACAGGGACATGAATAAGATAGGTTCGGAGGGATGCGGGTCAAACGCAGGCAACTGGGACTAGTACAGTTTGGGAAACTTGGTCGGCATGGACGAATTGGACCGAAATGGTTGCTTAGATGATGTATAACTCAATGAAAAGCCCTGTGCAGAGATATTTTTCATCATAATCTAAAAAAACTCAACTAAGCATTCATAATGATTCAGCTATTAACAGCATTACAGAGTCATTGAATCCCTACCGTGTGGAAGCATACTATATGGCCCATCGAATCCACACTATGAAGACAAACCAACCCACACAGACCCATCCCCCTACCTATCCCTATAACCCTGCACTTCCCATGGCTAACCCACCTAGCCTGCAAGTCCCTGGACATTACGGGCAATTTAGCACAGCCAATCCACTGAACCTTCACATCTTTGGACTGTGGGAGGAAACTGGAGCACCCAGAGGAAAACCCACGCAGACACTGGGAGAATGTGCAAATTCCTCACAGACAGTCGCCTGAGGATGGAATTAAACCCAGGTTCCTGGCACAGTGAGGCACCAATGCTAACCACTGAGCCAACGTGCTGCCCCTTAAATACTTGAATATGTGAATATTAGAATATTAGAATATTTTTAAAACTTATTCTAGAGATGTGAGCTTTGCTGGTGAGGTCAGCATGTGTTGCCCATCCTTAGTTGCCATAGAGAAGGTGGTGGTGGGCAGCCTTCTTGAACTGCTGCAATCCATTTGGTATAAATGCGTCTACAGTAATGCTGTTTTGGAAGCAGTTTGAGGATTTTGATCCAGAGACACCAAAGAAATTGTTATGTATGTCCAAGGCAGGATGGAGAGAGGCTTTTGGGGATCTTGCAAGTGCTGTGTGCCTATGTACCTGGTGCTTTTGTTTTTCAAATCGTAATGATTAGGATTTGTACAATGCTGTCTAAGTAGCTAACATTGGAAAAACAGATGGCCTTTTTGCTCAAAGTACACTGGACGCCCTGCCAATCAAAGCAGACTCGGTTTAGGTTTTCATTTCCCTCTAAATGACAGTTTATTCAACTGAAAACCTTTTGGGCATTTATCACACTTTAGATTAGCAATTATTGCATTAGATATCCCAGGCAGTGCTTTCTTTAGCTTTGAATACTCCATGCACTTTTTTGGGCTCCCCACTAGGCCTTCAAATAACCCTCAAATCATGCCTCCCACCCAAATCTATAAAATTAGAGGGTGGGGAAAAAGGGTCACCTGGTTATAAAGTTCATCCCACAAAGGAAGCAGCAAGAGAACTGCCCTAGCATGAACTGACTATTTGTACCCTTTTCTCCATGTAGAGAGAATTTCCAGAAACTGGAATGAGTGTGGGAATTCCTGAACTGGGTCCCAGGCACAATTTCTTAAAGGACAGTCGAATCGTCCCAACTCTGGACAAGTCCAGGTTTAATTTCAATAACGGATCTGATTCATTTGCTCTTTGCTAGCAAGACTCAATGGTCCAAATGGCCTCCTTCTTTATCATAAAAGGCTTGATGGCTCCATGACATAGAATTTCAGATAGAAATCTGCCTGTGTCACACACAACATAAAGATTTTGTACCATTGGAATATTTCATTAAATTCTAGTAAATATATTTAACCATATTAGTTCTTAAAAGATTAAGCCATGCTTTGATGCATAAAATTTCTTTTCAGAAAACTGTGAATCACATTTTTGATTTTACATTTCTGCCTAACTGACAATTGGCCCAAACAAGAAACAGAAAACATAAATCCTTCTAACTTATCCTTTTCTCAGTACTTCATTACCTTTTAATGATTTATGTCTGAGTTTTACAAAGCAACAATGATCAACCCTCTTTGTTTTGCAACGGAATTTAATAAAGTTACCTTATTTTTAAATTATACTAAAAAATCACAATTTATGGTGCCTTTTAAAATATACATCTTATATAATTTGGTGACTATCCTTCATAATATTATCATAGGAACAGATATTATAAATTGAGGTACAAAGCAACGTACAGATCATTCTGCTACAACGTGTGTTTCGTCAATGCAAATTCGCTATAACACAATTGACAAATTGAGGACTGTTGTGGACCAATCCAGAAGCCACTCAAAACATTTCAAGAAAGTAACCCAGACCCTAACTTTGTTAGTTGTTTTAAGCAGGTGTGAGGTGGATATTCCAGGAGAGATGCAGCTGGCCCAACCACTTTGTTTCAAACAAAAACAGAATTTATTTGCAAGATTACCAAATGAAACACACAAAAAAAGAACAGAATATAGAGAATAACTTAACCTAGCCAAAAACTCAACAGATTATCCCAATCTAATTATGCTGTTCCAACTACTTACAACACTCCCTATAAACACCCCTTGGCAAAAAGGAAAAAATCAAACACGGTCTCACAGGAGAGATGTCAGAAAGAGGGAGATCAGCATAGGCCTGCTTCTTTGGGTCCAGCAGCTTCACAACTGACTGCTTGCTAAAACCAAACCAAACCAGAAAAAAGCTGAGCGTAGAGTACTGGACATTCCCTTTCATTACACAAGTTTTTTTTTCAAAACTTGAAAGCCTTAGGAGGCAGCGATCATAATATGGCAGAGTTCAGTCTGCAGTTTGAAACAGAGAAGGCAAAATCAGATGTAATGATGTTACAGTTAAATAAAGGTAATTAAAAGGGCATGAGAGAGGAACTGATGCAAATCAACTGAAAGCAGAGCCTAGTGGGAAAGACAGTACAGCAACAATGGCAGGAATTTCTGGGTGTAATTGAGGACACAGTACAGACGTTCATCCCAAAGGTAAGAAAGATTATCTGGAGGGGGATTAGACAGCCATGGCTGACAAAGGAAGTCAGGAAATGTATCAAAGAAAAAGAGAGCACCTATAAAGTGGCCAAGAGTGCTGGGAAATCAGAAGATTGGGAAGACTACATAAACAGAGGATAACAAGGAGAGAAATAAAGAAGGAGAGGATCAAATATGAAGGTAAGCTAGCCAGTAATATTAGAAATGATAGTAAAAGTTTCTTTAAATACATAACAAACAAACGAGAGGCAAAAGTAGAAATTGGGCTGGTCCAAATTGATGCAGGAAGGCTTGTGATGGGAGATAAGGAAATAGCTGAAGAAATTAATAAACACTGTCAGTCTTCACAATGGAAGACATGGGTAATGTCCCAACAATTAAGGAGAGTCAAGGGGCAGAGTTGAGTATGGTAGCCATTACAAAAGAGAAATTGCTATCAAAGCTAAAAAGGTCTAAAAATTGATAAACCTCCTGGCCCAGATGAGCTACATCCTAGAGTTCTGAGGGAGGTGACTGAAGAAATAGTAGAGGTTGTAATCTTTCAAAAATCACTGGAATTAGGGAAAGTTCCAGATGATTGGAAAATCGCTGTTGTAACCCCCATAATGCAAGAAAGCTTCAAGACAAAAAATGGAAAATTATTGGCCGATTAGCCTAACCTCGGTTGTACGTAAAATTCTAGAATCCATCGTTAAGGATGAGATTTCTAAATTCTTGGAAGTGCAGGGTCAGATTAGAACAAGTCAGTATGGATTTAGTAAGGAGAGATCATGCCTGACAAGCCTTATAGAATTCTTTGAAGAGGTAACAAGTAGGTTAGACCAGGGAAATCCAGTGGATGTTATCTACCTAGACAAGGTGCCTCACGGCAGGCTGCTGAGTAAGATGAGGGCCCATGGTGTTCGAGGTGAGCTACTGGCATGGATTGGGGATTGGCTGTCTCACAGAAGGCAGAGAGATGGGATAAAAAGTTATTTTTTGGAATGGCAGCTAGTGTCATGTGGTGTCCCGCAAGGTTCAGTGTTGGGGCCGCAGCTGTTCACTTTAAATATTAATGGTCTGGATGAAGGGACTGGGGGCATTCTGACAAAGTTCACAGATGATACGAAGTTAGGTGGAATGGCAGGTAGTTCTGAGCAGGTGGGGAGCTGTAGAAAGATTTAGACAGTTTAGGAGAGTGGTCCAAGAAATGGCTGATGAAATTCAATGTGAGCAAATGCGAGGTCTTGCACTTTGGAAAAAAGAATACAGGCGTGGACTATTTTCTAAACGGTGAGAAAATTCATAATGCCAAAGTACAAAGGGATCTGGGAGTGCTAGTCCAGGATTCTCTAAAGGTTGACTTGCAGGTTGAGTCGTGGTTAAGAAAGCAAATGTAATGTTGTCATTTATCTCAAGAGGGTTGGAAAGTAAAAGCAGCGATGTGCTACTGAGACTTTATAAAGCTCTGGTTAGGCCCCATTTAGAATACTGTGTCCAGTTTTGGGCCCCACACCTCAGGAAGGACGTACTGGCATTGAAGCGTGTCCAGCGGAGATTCACACAGATGATCCCTGGAATGGTAGGCCTAACAAACGATGAATGGCTGAGGATCCTGGGATTGTATTCATTAGAGTTTAGAAGATTGAGGGGAGGTCTAATAGAAACTTACAAGATAATGCGTGTATTAGAAGAAAGGGTGAACGCTGGGAATTTGTTTCCGTCAGGCGGGGATACTAGGACCCATGGGTGCAGCCTTAGAATTAGAGGGGGTCAATTTAGAACGGAAATGTGGAGACATTTCTTTAGCCAGAGAGTGGTGGGCCTGTGGAATTCATTGCCACGGAGCGCAGTGGAGGCCGGGACATTAAATGTCTTCAAGGCAGAGATTGATAAATTCTTAATCTCGCAAGAAATTAAGGGATACAGGGAGAGTGCAGGTTAGTGGCATTGAAATGCCCATCAGCCATGATTGAATGGCAGAGTGGACTCGATGGGCCGAATGGCCTTACTTCCACTCATATGTCTTATGGTCTTATATATCTGTGCTGACCAACAAACACCAAACTAAACAATTCCTATTTACTTGCACTTAGTCCATAGCCTATTGTGCCCTGGCATTTTAACGACTGATCCAGATGCTTCTTAAATGTTGTCAGAGTACCTGCCTCCGCCATCCTCTCAGGTAGTGTGTTCCATATTTCTACCACCTTCTGGATGAAAAACCATTTCCTCACATCACCTCTAAACCACTCCCTCCTCATCTTAAACTTATGCCCTCTTTTAGACACACCTGCCATAGGGAAAAAGATGGTCACTATCTACCTTATTTATGTCTTTCAATCTTGGATACCTCAATCAGATTCTTCACTCAGCCTCCTCCACTCCAAGGAAAACAATCCCAGCCTGCTCAGTCTCTCTTCATGACGGAGACTTTCCAGTCCATGCACCATCTTGCTGAATCTCCTTTGCACACTCTCCCAATGCAATCATATCCTCCCATAGTGTAACGACAGAACACCACACGATATTCCACAGGGGCCTGACCAATGTTTTATAAAGTTGTAACAAGACTTTCATGCTTCAATACTCTACTTCCCAGCTAATGAAGGAAAGCATCCCTTTTGCCTTCTTCACCGCCCTGTCTACCTGTGCTGACACCTTCAGGAATGTATGGACATGTACACCAAGCCCTCTTTGTTCCTCATTACTCCCTAGGGACCCTACCATTCATTGTGTATATCCTTCCCTTATAGACCTCCCAAAATACCATTCACACTTCTCAGGATTACATTTTATCTGCTATTGCTCTACCTTATTTATCAGCTGATCAATATCAGACTGTAGCCTGAGACCATCCTTGTCACCACCAAAAACAGCCTCAATTTCTGTGTCATTTGCAAACTTACCTAATTTGACTTTCTACATTCATATCCAGGTCTTTTAATGCACTTAACAGACAGCAAGGATACTAGCATACATTCCTGTGCTACTCCGCTGCTCACATGCTTCCAATCACAAAACCTACCCTTTGCCTCCTATTTTCAAGACAACTTTGGATCCAGTTTGCCAATTTGCCTTGGATCTCACAGGCTCTTACCCTTTGAACCAGCCTTCCATGTGGGACCTTGTCAAAGTCCTTTCTGAATTCCATGTAAACCACATCAATTGCACTATCCTCATCAATGCATTTAGTCACCTTTTCAAAAACCTTGATTAAATTAATCAGAGGAGAAAGTGAGGTCTGCAGATGCTGGAGATCAGAGCTGGAAATGTGTTGCTGGAAAAGCGCAGCAGGTCAGGCAGCATCCAGGGAACAGGAGAATCGACGTTTCGGGCATAAGCCCTTCTTCAGGAATGGGGAAAGTTTGTCCAGCAGGCTAAGATAAAAGGTAGGGAGGAGGGACTTGGGAGAGGGGCGTCGGAAATGTGATAGGTGGAAAGAGGTCAAGGTGAGGGTGATAGGTCAGACTGGGGTGGGGGCGGAGAGGTCGGGAAGAAGATCTCAGGTTAGGAAGGCAGTGCTGAATTTGATGGATTTGACTGAGACAGGGTGGGGGGAGGGGAAATGAGGAAACTGGTGAAATCCGAGTTCATCCCTTGTGGTTGGAGGGTTCCTAGCCGGAAGATGAGGCGTTCTTCCTCCAACCGCCGTTTTGTTGTGGTCTGACGATGGAGGAGTCCAAAGACCTGCATATCCTTGGTGGAGTGGGAGGGGGAATTGAAATGTTGAGCTACAGGGTGGTTGGGTTGGTTGGTCCGGGTGTCCCAGAGGTGTTCTCTGAAACGCTCCGCAAGTAGCCGGCCTGTCTCCCCAATATAGAGGAGGCCACATCGGGTGCAGAGGATGCAATAGATGATATGTGTGGAGGTGCAGGTGAATCTGTGGCGGATATGGAAGTTTCCTTTGGGGCCTTGGAGGGAGGTGAGGGGGGAGGTGTGGGCGCAAGTCTTGCACCTCCTGCGGTTGCAGGGGAAGGTGCCGGGAGTGGACCTACCACCCCACCAATCTCCATGTACAGCGCATCATCCGCCGTCATTTCCGCTACCTCCTAACGGACCCCACCACCAAGGATATATTTCCCTCCCCTCCCCTATCAGCATTCCGTAAAGACCACTCCCTCCGTGACTCCCTCGTCAGATCCACACCCCCCACCAACCCAACCTCCACTCCCGGCACCATCCCCTGCAACCGCAGGAGGTGCAAGACTTGCGCCCACACCTCCCCCCTCACCTCCCTCCAAGGCCCCAAAGGAAACTTCCATATCCGCCACAGATTCACCTGCACCTCCACACATATCATCTATTGCATCCTCTGCACCCGATGTGGCCTCCTCTATATTGGGGAGACAGGCCGGCTACTTGCGGAGCGTTTCAGAGAACACCTCTGGGACACCCGGACCAACCAACCCAACCACCCTGTAGCTCAACATTTCAATTCCCCCTCCCACTCCACCAAGGATATGCAGGTCTTTGGACTCCTCCATCGTCAGACCACAACAAAACGACGGTTGGAGGAAGAACGCCTCATCTTCCGGCTAGGAACCCTCCAACCACAAGGGATGAACTCGGATTTCACCAGTTTCCTCATTTCCCCTCCCCCCACCCTGTCTCAGTCAAATCCATCAAATTCAGCACCGCCTTCCTAACCTGAGATCTTCTTCCCGACCTCTCCGCCCCCACCCCAGTCTGACCTATCACCCTCACCTTGACCTCTTTCCACCTATCACATTTCCGATGCCCCTCTCCCAAGTCCCTCCTCCCTACCTTTTATCTTAGCCTGCTGGACAAACTTTCCCCATTCCTGAAGAAGGGCTTATGCCCGAAACGTCGATTCTCCTGTTCCCTGGATGCTGCCTGACCTGCTGCGCTTTTCCAGCAACACATTTCCAGCTTAAATTAATCAGATACAATCTCCCTCCAACAAATCCATGCTGACTATGTCTGATTAATCCTTGCCTTTCCAAGTATTGACTAATCTTGTCCATCAAAAATGTTTCCAATAATTTTCCTACTCTTGATGTCTGACTAACTGGTCTATAATTACCTGCTGTCCTCTTAAATAAAGGAACTACATCAGTTATCTTTCAGTAATATGGTACTCCACCCATAGCCAGCAAAGTATTAAATAACTCACCAGAGCCCCACAAAATTACCTTCCTTGCCTCCCATGGCAGACTAGGATACATCTCATTAGGCCCCAAGGATTAATGCACCTTTATGTCTGCTAAAATATCTAGTATCCTCTCTTTATTAATCTTAAGATGTTCACCATCCCAAAAATACCCAGCTACAATATTTTTCTCATTTTTGAATATGGATGGGAAGTATTCATTTAAGGTCTCATCCACATTCTTTGGTCCTCTGCAGAGAGTGCGCCTTAAGATCTCCAAGGGACCCCACTCTTTCCCTGGTAATCCATTTACTCCTAATATACTTATAAAATGCCTTGGGTATTTTCTTCAATCCTAACTGTCAAAGATACTTTGTGGTGCCTCTCTACTCTCTTAATTTCTTTAAGCATCTCTTACACATATTGTACTTCTGAAGGGCCTCTCCTGTTTTTATTGCACTGTCCCTAACATATACTTTCGTCTTTTTATCAAATTTTTGATATCCTTTGACCTCCGGGGTTTTCTGAACTTGCTACTCTTTGCCTTCACTCTTAGAGGAATTTGCTGGCCCTGAGCTATCTCAGTGCTACTTTTAAAAGACTTCCATGCTCTAAATGTAGACCTACCTGCAAGTAGCTGCTCCCAGCCTATGTTTGCTAGATCTTGTCTAATGATATTGAAATGCACCTTCCCCCAGTTTAGATACTTCTGCACTATCCTCATCCCTTTCCATATTCACTTTGAAAATTAGAGTTATGGTCACTATCCCCAAAATGTTCGTCCACTGACACATCAATCACATAACTGGTTTCATTCCCTTGTATTAGGTCAATCACTCACCTTAGATCATCTCTCATTCTTCTAAATTCCAGTAAGTCGAGTCTAATCTGTTTAGCCTTTACTCATAAGACAATTCCGCCATATCAGGGATTATCCCAGCGAATCTTTTCTGAACTGCCTCTCATGTAATTTTATCTTTTCTTCAATAAAGGAACCAAAACTGCTCACAATACTCCAGATGTGGTCTCACTAGTACCTTGTACAGTAATAGTAAGACCTCCCTACTCTTATACTCCAAGCCCCTTAATATAAGGGCCAACATTCCATTAGCCTTCCTGATTACCTGCTGCAACCGTGTACTAGCTTTACCTCATGCTCAAGCACCCCCAAATGCATTTTTGTTGCAGCATTCTGGTTTTTCTCCATTTAAATAATATTCATTCTTTTATTCTCCCTTCCAAAATTATCAACTTCACATTCTCAATTTGCCAACGTTTTGCCTATTTAACTTATTAATATCTTGCTGTAAACCATTTCAATTCATCTCACAATCTGTCTTTCCATCTATTTTTGTGTTGCCTGCAAATTTTGCTATAACATACAACTTTAATGACTCAAATATTGCTGTGTGGGATGGGGGCGGGATATATATGGCCCAGGATTAGAATCTTCAAAGGGGGCCCAGTGCTACTGCTAAATTTTGTGTGCCATTTTCCAGAATATTATTTTTTTTCTTAATTCATTTGAGGGATGAGGACATTACTGGCTAAGCCACATTTATTGCCCATCCCTAATTGCCCAGAAAGCAGTTAAGAGTCAACCACATTGCTGTGGGTCTAGAGTCACATGTAAGCCAGACCAGGGTAAGGATGGCAGTTTTGTTTGCTAAAGGGCATTAGTGAATCAGATGGGTTTTTCTGACAATTGACAAAGGTTTCATGGTCATCTTAGACTTTTAATTCCAGATTTTTAAAAATTGAATTCAAATTCCACCATCTCCCATGGCAGGATGCAAACCCTGTTCCCCAGAACATTATCTTGGTCTCTGGATTAACAGTCCAGTGATAGTACCACCTGGCCATCGTGTCTCCTTTCCACTCAATTAAAAAAATATTTAGACTCCAAGGCCACATGGAAATGGATTTTATTTCACAACTTTTGAAGTGATAACATATGTCAAACATCAATCAAACATAGAACATACATAGAACATTACAGCGCAGTACAGGCCCTTCGGCCCTCGATGTTGTGCCGCCCTGAAGCCCATCCCACCTACGCTATTCCATGTATGTCCATATGCCTGTCCAATGACGACTTAAATGCACTTAAACTTGGCAAATCTATTACTGCTGCAGGCAAAGCATTCCATACCCTTACAACTCTGAGTAAAGAAACTACCTCTGACATCTGTCTTATACCTATCTCCCCTCACTTTAAAGTTGTGTCCCCTCGTGTTTGCCGTTCCCATACTTAGAAAAAGGCTCCCCCTGTCCACCCTATCTAACCCTCTGATTATCTTGTATGTTTCTATTAAGTCACCTCTCAACCTTCTCTCTAACGAGAACAGCCTCAAGGCCCTCAGCCTTTACTCGTAAGACATTCCTTCCGTGCCAGGCAACATCCTAGTAAATCTCCTCTGCACCCTTTCCAAAGCTTCCACATCCTCCTTATAATGCGTTGACTAGAATTGTACACAATGCTCCAAGTGTGGCCGTACCAGAGCTTTGTACAGCTGTAGCATAATCTCCTGGTCCCGGAACTCAATCCCTCTACTAATAAAGGCCAAAACACTGTACGCCTTCTTAGCAATCCTGTCAATCTGAGTGGCAACTTTCAGGGATCTGTGTACATGGACACCGAGATCTCTCTGCTCATCTGCACTCCCAAGAATCTTACCATTAGCCCAGTACTTTGCATTCCAATTACTCTGTCTAAAGTGTATTACCTCACACTTGTCCACATTAAACTCCATTTGCCACCTCTCAGCCCCAGCTCTGTAACCTATGTCTCTCTGCAACCTACTACATCCTTTGTCACTATCCACAACTCCACCGACCTTAGTGATGTCCACAAATGTACTAACCCACCCTTCTAAGCCCTCATCCAGGTCATTTATAAAAATGATGAACAGCAGTGGACCCAACACCAACCCTTGCGGTACGCCGCTAATAACATGAATTTACCATGCAAAGAGCAAACTAAGGCTGAACATGGTTCTAAAAGTGATCCCAACACCTCACACTGTAAGCTGATTTGTATCTTGGTCTGAAACTGCACAACAAGTTAAATTAAAGCTGGGTAAAGTTTCACTGACGTAACCCCTTATCTGGCTACAGAATGTCATCAATAGCACTGAAAAATGTCAATACATAACTTTTGACACATCCTTTGAACTTTTAAAATTTTGACACTAACAGAGGTCCAAGACTGTTTCACTTTTACTGATTTTGATTAACTAAGTCAAAAGCAAGTATTCTTCTCAGTTATAAATCACAAGCAGATTATATTGTAATATATTGTAGTTTTCAGATATTGCAGTGGTCTAACGTACAATAGTTTGTGATGGAGTCACCAAAGTTTTAAGGGTAAGGGATGTACTAAATAGCAAATTTGTTTCAAAGGAAGATGGAATAAATAAATGCTCGGCAGAGGATTAATGCAATCAACAAGTAATTATGAACCAAATAGATTTGTCTAAAATTGTCCCTAGCTTAATTACTATTCCTCCTCCATGATCTGTCGAAAGAATGTTGTATTATAGTTCAACAGTCTTTCCAACTGTTCGAATGGTATCCTGGCTAACTTAAATTTTAAATGATTCAGAACTAAGAACATTTAAGGATGTTTAAAAGAAACCCAGTCAGGCTGCCTTTGTCACATACTTTATTGAAAAAAATTACCCTAAGATCTATTACCGACAAATAATTCAATGATGACGTATGCAAAGCACCATAATTAAAAGAAACAAAGCCTAGAGAGTGATACGAGGCTGGAAATTTGATCAGGAAATAGTCACTTGTCTGAAACTGTTCCAGCAAATTTTCAGTAGTTTATAAAACCATCTAAATTTTAGGATTAAGTTTTAATCCTGTAACATATCCCTCACATCAACTGCTGTTACAGCACTTCTAATGAAAGTAACTTGCTTTTTATTTGAAATTTTTAACTGAATTACAGCCTACATAAAATGTAGAGTTCCCTCCCACCTTTCTACTGAACACTTGTTGAAATATAAGCATAGAATCAGAAAAAGACACAGTGTGAATATTCAAAATAGAGCAGCATTAAGAGGCAAGAAAATATACAGACATGCAGAACTAACAGTCAATAAATTTATAAATGCACAAACATTCCTTCCCTTTTAACGATATACCTTACTTGTTTAGAAACATGGCAACACAATAGTATCCAAACACGTTTCTAGATTTTGTTGAAATAGAGCAGTTTGTGATGCACCCAATCAGTCAAATTTTCCTGTGTTAGCTGTGGTCCAAATAGCAGCACCCTTGTTTGTAAACCACAGATTTTCAAATCAGACTCTGGGGTTTGAACACAAAAATCAAGCCTGGCACACCAACACAAAACTGAGGGAATCAGATGGATGAAAATTAAATCTCATATTGAAGAACCATTTTAACAACCAGGTTCTTGCAACAGCAAAATTAACATATTTCCCCATCAACCAATTAGTTTGGAGACAGATAAGTCTTGGAAACCAAAGCTAGATGCTTTTATCTGCAGAGATGCACCAGTAACAAAATAAATGAAAATATATTTAATGAAATATTTAAGCATGTTATCACTCATTTGTTCAAAGCTATGACGCTGAGGTTAAAAATACCTTTATTTACCATGTGACCTACTGAACTAGGTAGAAACTCTCTGCCCAAAAACTTTCCAACTTCTTCCCTTGTTCAATTTGCTCCAATAAGTGAAGAGGAAAATATTATTTAATAGTTAAAGTCGCAGTGTTAAACTGATCTTTTTATTAAAAGTGCTAAACTGACTAGGGACTCAATCTCAGTGTGAGAATCTGCCAACAACCATAGTGCAGACTAGGTGCGATATTGCAGATGCCTTTCATTTCAGTGCAACAAGTTAGAAAATAGAACATAACAGCGCAGAACAAGCCATTTGGCCCTCAACGTTGCACCAACCAATCCAAAGCCCATCTAACCTATACTATTCCATTCGCATTCATATGCCTATCCAATGACCATTTAAATGCCCTTAAAGTTGGTAAGTCTACTACTGTTGCAGGCAGTGTGTTCCACGCCCCTACTACTCTGAGTAAAGAAACTACCTTTGACATCTGTCCTATATCTATCACCCCTCAATTTAAAGCTATGTCACTTCGTGCTAGCCATCATCATCTGAGGAAAAAGGCTCTCACTGTCTAACCTATCTAACCTTCTGATTATCTTGTATGTCTCAATTAAGTCACCTCTCAACCTTCTTCTCTCTAACGAAAACGGCCTCAAGTCCCTCAACCTTTCCTCCTAAGACCATACCAGGCCACATCCTAGTAAGTCTCCTCTGAACCCTTTCCAAAGCTTCCACATGCTT